>NC_088856.1:30585991-30885991 GCF_963853765.1 Magallana gigas
GCAAAACAACATCAACGTTGTAGAACACAAAAAACTACTACAAAAAACAAAATTAAAGCTGTTTGTCTTTTTAGAATTTGAAATTCAAAGCACTTACTTGAGCAAATGATCTGTACTGTACATGAAATAGCAAATATTTCTTACAGTAGAGATCAAAGTGGATAAGAAAAACAGCCAAAGAATATATATGTATGTCTAAAAAAAAACTCATTGCCCCATCCCACCCATTGAAGCATCATCACCATTTCACAGTGTATACATACCTTGGCCACACATTTAGGACACCTCCAGTCCCCCTTGGGGACCTCCGGCATGGGCGGGATCAGACAGTAGGTGTGGAATGCGTCGTCGCATCCGTCGCACAGCAACATGTACTCCTCTCCGTCGCCACGGTTACACATGTGACAGATGTACAAGTCCACCTTTAAAAATTGGAAAATACTCATTTTCTATATCATGGTTTTTTTTTCTCTCTGTAACAATATATAAATCATTAAAAAAATAGGCTTAAAAGATGTTTCATTCATAATTTTTTCTCTCTCTGTAACAATACATGTAAATTGAAAGTCCTTAATATTTTTTAAAAAGATGATTCATTAACTATTTTTTCATATCAAGCTTTCAAATCACAAAATAAAGCACTTTCTCTTGTGCATTGTGCTTCATTTCATGTCTCAAATCCAACCCCCAAACCCGTATTTATCACCCCCCCCCCCCCTCTCCAAACTTACAGTGGTGTATGCCCCTGGCCCTGGATTCTTGTGTCTGGTACTAACTCCTCCTCCGTTCTCAACAATTTCTACTGTGTTCTCCTCTGAAAACAACAAAACACGCATGAACTTAAAATCATTTTCCCATAAAGTGAATTCATAACAAGCAATGGAAAAAAATCCATTCATGACCTTTGATCTAATCATGATATTTGCTCTCTCACCTTTGACCTCTCCTCCTTGGGGTACTGCAGCTTTTGGCCCTGCTCCAAAAAACTGAAGTTTCTTCAACTCCGAGTTTACACTATAGTCAATGTCCATTTTTTCCTACAGAAAAGAATTGGGAGAAATAATGCTCTGGTGGTTTTTTTTTAAATACATGTACCAAAAGATGTTTTTTTTTTTTTTAATTTAGGTTTAGGTGCATTTATGTTGTCTTTGGATCATTTCACTTGAAATCCTCTTTTCTGTGGTAACCGTTATCATTCTATTGGGCTCTTGCTGAAACAGTTTTACTTCACAAATTTTCTTTAAAATATGCTGTGCATGTTTTGGTATATGTGCATTCTATACTACATGTAGTATGACAGGATTTTGTAGTATAAATACAACGTGTACATTATTGTATATATATATATAAGATTTATGTAGTGTGGTAACATCATAGATGTTCTAGTATTTCATTACAGTGTATGTATATTTTACATCACCTTAAAATACATTAAGAACTGTTTCATACAATTTTGTTTTTCTTTGGATTGCTCATGGAAGGATATTATGGTGAAAGTCTCATCAATAATCAAAGATATGTTGGCTTCAATTTTAAAGCCTTCAAATATTTTAACTAAATTCCAGCATTCCCTTTTAATTTTATAAATATCTATCAAGCCTTTTCAGTGCTAAGTGGTTACTTTAAAATATGGTATGCATACTCTTTTGAATGGCAAATTTCGTTCGAAATTGCAGCACTCAATAGTTTAAAGAAAAAATGAAAACCATAATTTGATAGTTTGCTGGGACTACTGTTTCTACAAATACATGTATGATGCACACAAAACTGCTATACATATAATCATAGACCTCAATCCCCATGAAAAGCAGTCTTCAAAATCACTCACTAGTCTGATGAAGCCCAACAGCCTTTAAATGTATATGTATGATGTGTCAAAAACTGCTTAATATATATCTATAGACTGGCATCCCCGAAAAAAGCAGTCTTCAAGAAAAGTCAATAGTCTGATGAGGCCAAACAGTCTTTATATGTAACAAAACATTAAAAACAAACCCTGATTTCCTTACATAGGACTATTCAGTGGACAATTCTATAATAAATTAGCAAGACTTAGGTTCTTCCATTTTTTATGAAATTTAGTAACCATGACTTTGTAAATGAACTAAAACTATACATACTAAATAAACTAATCAATAAGTTTTCATGAACACTGCATTCATACATTTTAATCAACTACATGTCGGGTTAACTTTGTATTAGAGATTAATAGAAAATTCAGTGAGTCTAAGGTCATTCATTGACCTTTCTTTTCTATTGGTAAAGTACATGTACATCAGTCCATTGTTATTTTTAGCTTCAATGATCCCTAAATATCTCCTTGTAAAGTTAAATTCACAAAGTTTCTTCCTCCACAAATGTGAATATATATATCCATTATCTCTTCTTCTAAAAATCTCGTCTTCTGGATAAAATGCACAAATAATGGTCCATTTATGTTACATGTCTTTTTTCAAAATTTTTAAAACCAATAAACCAATCTAATTAAAATAAGGTTTTTCCTACTTCCATATTTGATTTGTCACTGTGAGGATCTAACAATCTCACAGAGAGAATAAAATACAGGAGCGTGAAGGATCTTTTGTTAATTCAATTGCCAAAAACACCGATGAAGATATATATATGTTTGTGGATATTTCATTTTATACAAAGCTGAAACAACCATCCATCTTGGTAACAATGGCAACGAGAAGCTAAAAATAACAGCAAGGTTGATGCGGGGGATATCTCAAAAGCGGAACTCACTACAACTGGGGGGACTTCTTCTGTGTCAAGGGGAAGCTTGAAGAAAAAAGGCTAGTTTAGAATTCTCTTCGACAGAGCACAAGCTTAAATACGCATAGTACAAAAACATTGGTCTAAGCAGAATCAAGTCATATTCATAGGTATTGAGAAAGGTACAATGTGCTTACATGTCTACTTATGTAGTTAGCCAGTAAGATACTTTAGCAACAACATAATCACAAGTGATATGACAGAGATACTGAACAATTTTACTGCTAAGTGCTAACATAAACACAGATATCCGAATTTTACAAAAAATGAAAGAGAGGGAGAGTTTTACCAAATGAACAATAATCAAATTACACATATACTGTGAAATATACATGTAACTACAGTTTAGGAAATACAGTATATGAAACAAATAAATAAATCTCTTTCACATTATGTGTTTTTTCCACCCAAAACATCTTGAACTATTTCCATTAACAGAATCAGATTGTGTAAGTACAGAACTGTGTTAGTCAATAGAACAGTTAATTCTTTGACTTATCCATCCCACTTTAATGCCTCTTGCACTTACCGATTTCTGTGCTCTTTCTTTCTTGTTCTTACGAGTGTATCCCCCCGCGGCGGTTTTCGCGGCTATGCCGTGTGGTTTGTAGTCTTTGTCGGACTTGTCGTCCTCCTCCAAGTTGGTAGTCAGGTCTGGTTTGGGTTGCTGTAACAAAATCACAGAGCCATGAATCATACATCAAAATATGCACACCAATATATACGATGATACATATAATCAAAATCTATTTCATTTTTGACATACTGCACAATGCAGTATTATTTTTCAGTGTTAAGGCAATAGATATCTATTTTGCTGCAACTAGGGTAAAACTGTAATGTTCAGCTATTTCTCCATCTCATTAGCCATACGTGTATTATTCAATTTCTGCTTTAATCATGCATACAATGAATGCTCTTTAGATGAATAGAGAAAACTACCTCAGCAGGGTAAGCATCTCCCTTCTTGAAGACAAAGAATGGATACAGGATCCTCTCGTAGTGTGACCGCAGAGAACCCCCTACCCCTTTTCCTGGGGGGTACTTCAACCTCTGAGCTATTTTGGACCATTTCCTCTCTTTGGAAACTAGTTCCATGCCCCCTTCTTCTTCAACGATCTACAACATGCAAACAAAACCCTCAGTACTACAATCTGTGGCCTGTTTCACTTTCCCCTTCGATGGTGACTAAAGCTGTACCCAGAAATCATCTGTGTATTTTCAAAACAATTTAGAATGTCACAAAAAATATATACCAAAAGCTGCATAAATTTTATACATTTTTAAATTATATTTTATGTATCCATAATAATCTTTTCTTGTCATCAGCATGTGTTAAAGTGTTCTTTAAATCCGTAATTGAACATTATTTAATAATCCCAACAAACCATATTTAGATCTCTTGATTTTTAAATGAAATTTGAAAACTTGGAACAATTATGAAGAGGGTTTACTTACTTTGTACAGGTTGTACAAATCCAGCAGCTTTCTTTCAACATGAGGAATTTTCAAGGAGCAACCCTAAAGTGTACAATAACATGAATGTACAAAAATGATGAGGTCTTAAACTTATCTTGTATTTCAGTGAAGTTTACCACTACATGTACCTCAATTTAACATGTTTAACTTTCTATGGATAAATTTTAATTGAATACAAACAAACAAACACCATCTTACCTGCAATTCCCAGAACCTAGCAAGCTGGTCCAAAAAATTCAGTTTTATTCTTGTGAAGGCCTGGAAAGAGAAGATTTTCCAGGTGTTTGAATTTACCATAATTATTGTATTTGAAAAAAAACATGATATTTTAGGAACCAGTGACTACATTCAGTTCGTAGTTATTGAAAGGATTTAACTTGACTTTTACATTATGTATGTATCAAAACTACAGTGTATGTATTAGCGTTATTCAACTTGGGTCATATTACCAGTTCACGTGCACAGATCTGCCACTTTACTCACACTTCTCTGCTTAATTATTTATATGTAACAATATTTATTTACCTTTCATTACAAATTATGCAATTTCTATAGATTTTTTTTCAGGAATAAAGAAAACATTTTTGGAGTATTATGCGTTGATCAAATATGTTCAGTGTGATCAAATCCAGTAGGGCTTTGTGATAAGTTTGATCACACCCGACCTTAATCTATCACCTTATTATCTATATTTATATAATTTTTCATCAGCAATTGTATGATTAAATATTAAAACAGTCATTAATGAAATGTATTGGAATACACATTAGTAACATTAGTTTACAAAATCAGTTCTTAGTTTTATCACAGAGGGACACTGGAAAATGTAAAATATTTTCGATTACAGTACACATGTTCATTTTCTCCACTCATATTATAACAAAAATACATGATTGCGCCCATGAGAAAAGGGTCCTTATGACGTTTTGTATAAAACAGAGAAATAACGTCATAAAGAAATGACGTTACGTAAAAGAAAAAAATTTCGTCTGAAAGTACAAAACAGCAGCGCTGTAATTTCGTTACTTCGTTTATGAACATGTGTCTTAATGCTGAAACGTGTTTAACAGCAGTGCCCCATACTGCAGTATCTTTTGTAATAAATAAAATGAACATATTGATATTTTTTTAATATTTTACTCATTTATATAAGTCACGATCGAATGTAGATTCCGTGCTTGTTTGATACGAACAAAAAATCAACTCTTGATCATCCGCATAAGAAAAACTTGTACTGCATACCGCAGTGTCGGAAAGAATAACACGATTAAAAAGTTTACATTCCGCAGATTAACTTGCGGTACTGAATCTGATTTCTGAATGTTTTGAATATAATATAATTTTAGAGTAACCGGTTAATGAGAAATCATTATAATCACGACGACGTTTTTTCCACCGATTATAACTTGTTGATCCGCCCGTCGGCATCTGTTTACTCGTGCGACCGACTTTAACTTCATGTAGGTCTTCCATTTTCATCTAAACATGCTCTGAATCTCTGAAGATTCGGGTCCACAAAGAAGTTTAACAATCTGGGTGAAACCAATAGCCTTTTTATTACAAGATAAATATTTTAATCACTGTTTATAAAGGCATTTCGGAAAACAAGAAAGATAATCCACTTCTGTAGAAAATACCATGAGGCTCCGCACGGGGAAACTGATATTAAATAAGATGTTCAATTTATTTCATATGTTCAATATTAATGAGTGTTCTTAAAATCTGAATTAAATAGACTAGTGAATGAGTTATTATCAAAAATAGGTGTTTAGTTTATAGGTTGATACTACTTGTAGATCCAGTCGTTTATCAATTGATATAACTTGATGTTGCTTTTTAGAAAGCCAATTTTGTTGATTTTTTAAAATAGATAATAATAGGTTTTCTTTTTAACTCCGTCTATTATTCAGACTTTCTAGAGATTTTATAGATAATATATACACTCCGAAAATTGTTTTAACTTAATGTTATAAAAAATGTTTACATGTAAGTATAAAATGTGTTGCGT
This sequence comes from Magallana gigas, assembly GCF_963853765.1. Lineage (NCBI taxonomy): Eukaryota > Metazoa > Mollusca > Bivalvia > Ostreida > Ostreidae > Magallana > Magallana gigas. The sequence goes on from NC_088856.1 coordinate 30,592,254, forward strand.
ACAGATTTAGGCGCAAAGGCGCAAGTGAGCTTTACAATTGTCATTTATTTGTTGCGAATATAGATTTATACAATATAACCAACACCTTATTTTTTGACCCCGCTCTTTTTCTCCTGTAGTCGGCCAGTTATATATTAAGCCACAATAGCGGTATTATTTAATAGGTGCTTATAAAGTGCGGATTATTCCGAATAAAAATTAAAATATTTTTTTTCAACTCTTCATTTATTTGAGTGCAACAAAATTGTAAAGAACAGATAGACATTGACCACGAACATTTAATCGGCTACTTTTTCTGAGTCATCAAAATGTGTTTAAAAGCGTACATGTATATTGTATATAATGATAAAACATTTATAAAAAATCAAGGCAAAGTTACGTTTATAGAACCTTTTGGTGCAGCGATTCAGTGATCTAATATTTCAAATACTTATGTTGGCTAGCGATGTACATGTACTGGTTTAGATTATTTAAAGCTACTGTATTGATTACAATTAAACAATAATTGATTAGATTTTTTTTTCAAATTCAAATTAGTTGTGCAAAAGTTTTGGGAGCCTGATTTCTTTCAATATATATATTCTTTTGGAGGGGGAGAGGTATTAACCGATTTCTTCTGAAAAATTTCCTAGATGACAAACGGCATATGCATGTAAATTGTGCGTACAAGATCTTTTGTAAATAGCTTTTAGAATATAACCTGCTCAGTTTGTTTTATAATATACGTAGATGCATTTCGGCAGATAAGATACTAGTAATTTTAGAGGACGCTTAAAAACATGAAAAAAAAGTTTTTAATTAAAAAAGGTTAGTGTTTTTTAAACAATATTTTATTATGTAAAAAAAATATTACATAATAGGATTGGGCAGCAGGCAATCTGCCTATTTGAGCCCTCTCCTTTAACAGTCAATTTGACAAACATTGATGGAACAATGTAACAATAGAATATAGTAGAGAAAAATAAAGGAAAATATAAGTGGAATCAAAATGCTTGGTACCGGGTATTATTTATGAACAAAATGAAAAATAGTTGTAGAAAGCTAGCAGCTAGTTCAGCTGTTTGAGTGGCACTGTGAATAATGCATTAAAACTTAAATCTTTTGGTAGCTAATATATAATCATGTACAATCTTAAATATAGCAACATTTTCGTTATAAGGCAAACTACTGTCCCCATATAACAATAAGTCCAGAGAGATGGGGATATCTAAGTGTAAATTACTTATTGACTGTATAAAAAAGGTTAGTGTGCTGTTAATTCAAAAACTACGGGACATTTGAGCTACATATATAAGCATGTGTCTACAAATACCCCATGTTAACAAATGAGCTAACTCATTGTATTAACGTGTGTTTAATCACATTAATTACTTGTCGACAAATAACCCATATAACAAATAAGCCAACTCATTGTAGTAACATGTGTACACTTTGAGTCATTACATTCTAATTAAATTTAGACGTAAACTATAGTTTTCATTAAACCTAAGAGTATTTAATTTGTGCCCGATTTTATTCTTTGATAAAATCACATTATAATTTATTGCTTCAGGAACTTGATAATCTAAATAATAAACAATGTTGTCTTGACAAAAGTAGTTGGTGCTACAAAAACATTAAGAAAATGCTACGAGAGAAAATCACAAGCTTTAGTGCTTGTATTGAGATTTCAGTTAAAGAAATGTCGAGTGGAGAGGGTAAATAAATCAAGGTTCACGATTCGATACCTTTGTACAATATCATTTCCATATCACCCCTATTAAAATGGAACCAACTTTTTTTTTCAATTCCACTACGCTTTTATTTGTCATACATGCTGTAAACTGTTGTAGTTAACTTTATGAAAATATTGGTGCTCACGATTTCCATGATCATTTTATATTCTTGCAATTTCACACAAAACAGAAACAATGCGGAATAAGTGCTCGCATAAAATATGAAAATATGTTATATCAGCAAAGTTACATATTGATTTACACATAAAAAGGAAACAAAATTAACTATGATGAAGAGTTTTAATTGTGGCAATAAACATGAGATAAAATAAACATACGTTCGATCCTGGACAAATTTAATTGAAATCAAACAAGAGCATATCTCATTTTATACTTTGACTAGATAAATATTATTTTCTTTTTTAACTTTAATTTTAATTTTAACTCAAACACATTTACGAATTTATTGAAATGTCCATGTATCTGCATCGCACATTATCATGCTTACTTTCAATATGTAGTCCCCATTTAGTTTTGCAGATGCCTATGCTAATTGTCAAACTCTCGAAATCCATGCCAAGCTTGCGAAGATGATTTTTATCATTATATGGACATAAACTAAATTAGAATTTGATGAACTCGGTGTATCTTTTATTGATGCACGTAGGAGCAAAATGACCGGCGCGAATTGTCTCTAACACCGAAACGTCCCGCAATCTTACTAAGCTTGCTGCGTATTACAGCAAATGCACTACCGCTTTGGTTAAAATGCGACTTTTCATTTAAACGACTTGATCGAATTCACGTGTGAATAGAGACAATTTTAGGTATAGTAATGTAGTAAGGAACAAGAGTAAACATAAAAGAAAGTAATTTAAATTATTACGGATTACAAAAATATTAAAGCAACATAGAATTTAGTAAGCCATGAAGAAATAAAAGCGAACGAATCAAAGTAAAAAAAATTATAACCATTGATATGAAAACGCTAAGTGTCAATCATGTGTAAATGTGTACAGAAAAATAAAAAAGCAAAATAAAGAAAGGAAAAATCTACTTTTGGCAAAGTTTTTTTTTTTTTCATATAGCATGTGCTTAAGAGTCCAGTGTGCATATACATTGTATTAACACCATGCAAATGAAAAATGCCATGTTCATTTTACTTAGTTATTGATAATGAATAACTTAAGAAAAATTATTTGAATTGTACATGTAGTTTATATAAGTAGTTCGTTACACGACTAAGATATGATTTATTCAGAAAACATGAATGTGCGTTGAAAAAACTTCACTGTTTTAGTGACAATTACATTTTCAATGTGCACGAGTTGTGTAAAAAATATGCATTGATATTTACAAATGCATTATTATTACTTAAAGTTATTAACAAGGAATCAAAAAAGAATTTAGTAATGATATCTTGAAAAGCAAATATATGATTGACAAATAAAACTATGGAGCTATATACCTAACATAAAAATGACGTTGATGAAATCATAACGTAACGTCGCAAGGTGAACAACGTCATAGGTAAAAATGCCGTAACTTTAAAAGCCAAATAAAGATATTTATAGTTATTGGATCTTCATGAAACTTCATAACTTTAATCTTCTGACAAATATAGATATAAATCCATAAAAATCTGAAATTGTGAAAAAAATGTCATAAGGACCCTTTTCTCATGGGCGCAATCACATAGATCTAAAAGTTACTGACTGAATGTTTTATTTTAACCTGAATTTCCTACCAAGTATTGATCACTTTCTTTCGATACGAAATATTAACTTTTTGACTTTAACATGATCAAAACATTCAATACTGCCAAAATGAAGCGAGACTTTTAATCAATATCACCACAAAAAACACAAAGAATTTGGATGTACTTTTATTTATAAAAGAGAGTATGAGAACCGAGTCAATTTTGCAACCAAAACAAATGAGATTGTAATTTAATCTACTGCAGCTATAGTTTATCTTGCAATCTATCCAAATAAGATGTTCTATTTTGCATGTGCATTTCTACGAACGAAATAATATTCAGATAATTTAATGTATCAAGTTACAGTGGACAGGAACAGTTGGTCTTGCAAAGATTACATTTATAAACCCTTTAGAGTATACATGTACTAAATGTGAAGTTAAAATGATATATTATTACAGTTTAATGAACAATTTGAGACTAAATTTTGGGTTTTCTACATCAAAATGCTAATGAATGAAAGTAATGCGTTTTGATCCTATTAACAGCTGTATCAATTTTTAAACTTATTTCTACATTTTACCACATTTGAAATTTAAGACTTTGTGTTAAAATATCAAATATCATGTTTGATAGCATATTGAGACAGATGCATCACCATTTGGGCCAGAATCAATATTTATAGAACTTGAACTGCACCTTCCTAGCAAATGCAACACGGATTGAAAGTAGAGCAGAGAGAAATGAAAGGTGGGCCTTACCTCCAGTTCATTTAGACGCTGAACTCTAGGCGTAAATCTAAATTTATCCACATCCACTGCGAATGGTGGTTGCCAATCCTAAAATAAACATCCAACAGGAATCCCATCACAAATTTGAATCCAGAAAGCAACATCACATACAAATACACAAAAGAATATGGCTTCCTAATGTCACAGGCAGCCATATTGGATTTTGAGACTTGCCCAGTCTTTTCCTTTAACCTGGTTTTCAGATATATTATGTAGAACTTCGTAGATTGTAAACCATAAGATGCAAAATTTTATATATGGCAATTCATTTCAAATGATAAATATATGGAAATCCACCTTGAAGATTAAGATATGTATTTTCTATGACCTTTTCAGGATATGAAACAATGTATGCATATTTTGAATATAAACTTTCAAGGACTTGTTGAGCATTTAAATACACTAACTTGCTCTACAAGATGCTAAAAATGTGTTGGTTTTCATAAAAAAATAAGACTAGAAAACAGGATTTTTTCCTTTTGATTTTAAGACTAAACATTAGATGAAAAATTATCATGATATATAAACTTTTAAAAGAGTATTTCTTTTCTATATCAAGAAATAAAAATACTCAAAAGGATAATATTTAATTGTTAAAATGAATTATAGAGCATATTTGAGAGAAAATTATGCTATCTACGGATGAAATATTAACAAATTAAAAAAAGAAGAAGTTTTGTCTCGTTTTGACATTTTCCACAAAAGAAACACCTACATGAAGTCAAAATATGAAGTGATCCTATAACGTTCATGACTAGTAAAGGAGTACTACAAACGAATTAATCATGTTTCAAACAATACAGAGGGTTTTTTTTAAATAAGAAAAAGTTCTTCATTTAGAAAAATGTTTCTTCCAAAACATTTTAGTTAAAAAATAACTACCAAAAATTAAGCAAGCTTCTTTTTATTATAATTAAACATTATTTCATATGATTAAAGCCAGATATAATTTCAAAGTAACCTAACAATATGCTAATGAGGTGCTATATATGGTCAAAGGCAAATCTTGCAAAACAAATTTGGGTAAAAAATGTATTGCATAATATTGCAAAATGTAGTTTATATATGAAATGTTTGCTTTTATTGCAATCTTATCTGAGGAATTGGTCGCACGTCACATAATTTTTGACAACACGCTTATTCAGCAGCATCTGTCAACTCTTATGGTCAAACAATGCGTCGCCATGTTTGCTCTATTACAATGCACGTACCCATACCTGACGTTTATCATGCTTTCAACAATAGCGACTACCTCAAATAAAACGAGAATATAGATTTTACGATAGAGAAGCAAATGAATAACAAACCGGTGGTGGTTTAATTTTGCATATTCCTGCTTTTTCGGCAATGGGTTTTATTTTTGCAATGTATCCCAATGGATCTGCGAATTCTTCCTCAGTGGGAGTGAAAACCGGTGCCTCGGGAGGAGGAATGAAATTAATGTACGGTTCATCCATGATAAACACGTAGCAGTGTTTCTAGTATTCCAACAAAACAACGGACCTAGGCCATTTGACAACACTACACACTCAGAAACAAAACTCTACACATCATAAAAAGCCAACAATATCCAATATGTGTATTTGCCCAGGAACTCATATACAAGGACTTTGCGCTATAGAAATTAGTCCCAAATGACAGATTTGCATACGCGACAAACAATCAAATTGTCATCAAAACTGTATACATTTTAAATATAATTTATATAATGATGTATAACACAATGTAAAACTTGTCATAAATAGTTAGAAAATCAACGAAATCTTAATTTGCGTAGGAATATAGCCAAACAAGGTCATGATTGGTCATTTAAAATTCTTTTAGTCTCGCAACAAAAATAAAAAACCTTTAATAATTTTAAAATTAAATTTTGGATAACATTCTGAAAGGCACATGGTGACATTTTTATCATTTTGACTTTCTCTCTAATGTTTATACAATTTTTTCTGACAAACATTAAAAATATATTATTCGCTGCTGTACTGGCAGCGGAATTTTCAAAATGGCGATTGTGGAGAGTTTTTTATGACAACAAAACACCAACACAGTGTTTCGATTCAATGTAACAGCTTTAATATCTCTCAATAACTAGAAAAAAATCACGTAGTTACTTTCTTTTAATTCTATTTAGAAAATTCATAGAATTCGCTCTGTTTTGGAAAATGAACAACTTCGTTTAAAAAAAAACTTGTTTGGGCTTGTCATCGATTCATAGATGAATTTGTTTAGGCTAGTTATAAATGTCAAGTCGTTAAAAATTGAGAGAAACTTTTAACATCACCATTTCAATGAGTTTCTCATGATAATATATAGAATAGAATCTTTCTCTAGGGACTTTCTTGTAAGTACAAAAAAGTTCAAAAATGAAGTTTTAGCTTTCGAATCTTTCATATAACTAAAAGATATATGCATATTGTGAATGTAGATATTTTTATGCAAACTGTGTGCACTTATTTCATCGCAATTTGACAGTAAAAATGACAAATATTATAGATAGATGAAAGCATAGAGCATGATTTGAAACTATCACGAAGCCAGGAACAACAACTTTCTAAATGTTTTTGTAAATAAGATAGCCATTTTGGTTTGAATACTGGTGTCAGATATTTATAATTAAAGAATCAGGAGGCATATGTCTGGTCTGTAATTTTTATATTCTAATCCCATTATATTTGGTGCTGTGTCAGACCCTGGAACTGACAGGTTAACTCCTGTCGGGGGAAAAAGAGCATGACCATCTAATGGTGACTCTAATAAGAGGAGAGTGTGATGGTCAGACGGTCAGACCAGTTCAAATACTGGTGCTCAGTGGGTAGAGCACCTGACTAGAGATTCAAGTGGCCCAGATTCAAATCTAGGTCTTGTCCGTCATTATTATCTACCATCCCATTACATATTATGAAATATGTTAAAATGATGTCTATTGATTAAAATGATCCAAAATGCTCAATGTGTAAAAGTCTTTCATATATTGTATTAGTAGTTGTTTCAGATTTAAACCTATTTGCAGAGATACAACAAACACATGTGTACCTGTTATGTATACTTGCTTTTTTTTATCAACTGGCTTTAAATTCATTTGTTCATTTTACTTTCTTTAAGCATGAAGCAGTATGGTGCTACAGTCATAGAGTAATTTAATTCATGTTCATGTAATGCAGAGGATTTGCAAAGAACAATAATCATGAGGTAAATATTTTAATAATGTCTTAGAAGTCATCAAGGGTTCAAAATTACACATGTTAAATATTAGAAAATACTTAATGAGACTAATTTTCTCATAGAGCAAGTGGTTTTCTTTGCACTCGGACAAACGCTTGCAAATTTTCATAGACAAATTTTTACTTGCTCGTCAAAATGTCCGGGACAGAAAAAAGTGTAAACATTAAATCTAGATGAATTATAGATGATTCACTTTGCTTGTTTAGCTGCAACAACAGAGTCTCTCTCTGATAGTACATTTTCATGGTGCTATGAGCCAAACATTACTGGTGGTGTATTAATATTTTCAACCCTTGCTGTTATTGTTAAACTTTAGTCTTAATTGCCATGATTTTTTTTTCTTTTAACAAGGACCAAATATGAATTGAAAATGAATGCATGAATTTTTCAAAGCATTAAAGTAGTCCTGCAAGAATATTTGTGCTCAATTATATTGAATATAATTAAAAAAGACTTGTAGAACTAGTTGTAAAATCAACGTGGTCTAATTTTAATTAGATTAACCTATACTATGGTGTTTGATTTGTATAATGTTTGAAAACAGATACTATAAACCATGACTGAGAACCACTGAAGTTTTCAAAAAAAGCATTTTTAAAGGTCTTTTATGCTGTGGTGTTTTTTTTTATATATATTTTTTTATCAATATCCTTATTGTCAATTTAGTCGATTCTAATTTCTGTTCTCAGTGATAAAGGATCCCCAAAACACAAAAAGAATGTTTCCGTCATCAACCATAAATTGGACTCGGAAGATTCCAAGGCTGCCCGCCAAAGTGACGGAGGTCTACCTAACATCAACGAAAGACTAGGTTTGTACGAAATTGGGAGGTAGAAAAATGCATTTATTTTGTGCCCATTGAAAGACCTCTGTACAAATCTATCTATTCTTTTGTCACTTTTTTGGTGTTGATTTTTATTAAATTAGTTTGATCCAGAATTTTTATATTATATATTATATATGAATGTACAGAGGGATGTTGATCCTAAACTCTATTTTGAAAAACGATGCCAATTAAATTATAATTTCAGTATTATATACCTCAGTAAATGATTTTGAGAAAACGTTTTGGATACAGGCAGACTTGAAAAAAATACTATATTTGTAATTTCTGACCATTTTGTATTTTAAGGTCATTTACGCCCCTCCAGAGAGTTGTTGGAATATTACAGGAAAAAAATCGCAGAATATGATGAAGAACACGATCACATGGTCAGCAAACTCGAAGATTATCGTGTAACCTATGAGGAACAGGTAAACTCAACCACTCTGAATTTGCAACAATGTATGGTATTTTCTTCTTTGTCTGCTGCATAGGCATTATGCCTTGCATGAAAATTTTTCCATGCAATTCACCTGAAAAGAGCCCTTGCAAAGGTTTCATTTAAACTTCATGTGGTAGTGAATTTCTTCATTACTGGTATCAATGCCTATCGGGTATGGTATTGCAAAATATACCTTACAAAAATTTTTTAAATGAAAATTTCATGTGAAATTCATTTGAATGCTAACATCATGTGAAAGACACATTGAGGAATGTACTGTACGTTATGAATTTATTGCAAGTTGTTGATAGAGGTAAAGGTGTAAGCAGTAAGAATACATTATGATACTTTGATGTCAATGATGAAAAATTTTGATACTTGAAGCTTTTGCATGAGTTTGTTAATTGCTGTCTTTTTTTCATTTTTTTGTTATGGGCCATCTGACAAGTTTTACAACATCTTTAAAATGTTGAGACTAAACTTTGCCCACTTATCCTATACTTACATGGATTTTCTAATGATAAGAGAAAAAACCGTATTAATTTATTTTGACTATATTAATGAGTTATTAATCATGGATGTTGCATGTATGCCACGTATTGCTCAATGACTATTACCTACCTAGAACTGAGTCGCTTTTAAAAAACAGCAGTATTGGTGGTGATTTTGAAATTACATTTTATCAACAAAAGTATGCCAGATATTCATGATAGAAGTTAGAACTCTCTGAATTTCTCTCAACAATGATTTTTAAACTTGATCTATGCATTTCTCTATTGATACATGTAATTAAGTCAAGATGCTATGTTTTCTTAATAGCACAAATTACAATGGGAGCTGAGACAGAGAGAAGAAGAAATCGTGGAGCTTCAGAAAGCACTTAGCGACATGCAGGTCTATCTGTTTCAAGAGCGGGAACACGTCTTACGCCTTTACTCTGAAAATGACAGACTCAAGGTAGAGAACTCCTCACTACAAGTTATTTCCTTCACTTTAATTATTAATTTTTGTGAGGGTGTTATTCTACCATTGAATCTCTTAGTTGATCAATGCTGTAAAAAGAAATTAGCTCTTTTTTTAAAATTGAACACACTTCCAAAATCTATTACATAGTTTTCCTATTTGGTTTTATGAATTACAAATGAGAGATGCAGCATGATAAATCAACAGTTACTTTGATCAAATTTTTTAAAAGAGTGTTGCATGGTGATAATTTCTGCAATATTATTCAATTTAATACGTCATGAAAATTCAGTAGTTATTTTTATAAAATTTACGTTACTAAAATTGATTTTGATAATATTTCTAGCCAAATCATTTTGTGTATGATTATTTTGTTTGACAAAATACCAAAAAAAAAAGGAAAATGATAATTTTTCCATTTCAAGTATTCTGTATAATTATTATGATATTCAAATATTAGAAAAATTTAGGATTTTTTTTATGCAAAGTATTGTGTTTATGATTATTTTAATGAAATTCTCTCTCCCCCCCCGCCCCCCCCCCCCCCCCCCCCCCAATTGGCAATGAATTTTTCAACCAGTATCGGTAGTATTTTGTGTATGACTCAAGAAATCTTGTTTCGTTACCAGATTCGAGAGCTAGAGGATAAGAAGAAGATCCAGCAGCTGTTGAGTCTGTCCAGCACCCCTGACAGCGAGACCACATACTTCATGAAGGAACCTCCAGCGAAGGCCATCGTAGAGCAGAAGACCAAGAACAAACGACCCCAGAGTGCTGCTGACAGCAGACAAAACCGAGGTGAAGTTTTCACAGTCTCCATTCTTTTTCCTTTCTTTGTCATTACTTGTTTCTGTCTCATGCTTTTTCCCCTTTTCTTTCTCACCTTTATGTCAGATGTAAACTTAGCTGTTTTTTTTTTCGAGTGTTATTGTGTGGGGGGGGGGGGGGGGGGGGGGTTTGTAGGAGCGAGGGAAGGGGAGCTTTAGGGTGAATTTCAAATGAGATTAAATTGAATTCTGGAATTGTTGCAGTTTTTGACATTAAGTTTTCTTTTATAATTTTTTTTTCTTTTATTCCATCAGTTTAAAGTTAAACAAAATAATGAAAAGAAATACTGTAAACATATTATATTTGGCGTGTTCGATATTTGGCGGAATTTAGTTTGTGAACAAGTTGGCGTGGATTTGAATTAGCGTATTCCTGAATTTGACTATTCTTATACATATGTGCATGGCATTTAGCGATGTACTTGATTTAGCGGACACCGCATTCCGCCAAAAGCGCTAAATAGAATAGACAGCCAAGTGTACACCGTTTAAGTTTCACTTACATATATGCTGGTAGTTCATACATGTACATTTTACAAGTACAAGTATATACAAGATTCAATTACATTACTGGTAATAAGAAAAAGTTTAAGAACCTTGAAATTCGAAATATCAAGAAATGATTTTCTTGTTAAAAATGTTTCGGGGAAAAATTATTTTTACAGGAATAAAAAAGAAACCAGTGCCGTTATCAGATCGGCGAGGTTCCATAGAGGCCATCCCAGAGCATAAATACAAACATGACAATGAGTCCCTGGCTCTTCAAGTGGAGGCCCTGCAGTCACAGCTCCAGGAACAGACCAAATTGGCCAAGGAACAAGTGGAGGCCCTGATAGAGGACAGGAAAGTGAAGGAAGAGGAAATGCAGACTAGGATGGAGAGAGACGAAGCCAAAATCGCAACACTTACAGAAAAGTAAGTGGAAGAGTTTATTGCATGCTGGGAAAGCCTGAAGTCTGTTTTAGTTTTGTTTTGGGGTGGAAAGGGGAGGGGAGGTTGGAGGGGCCATGCATGATTTGAAGTCTTAGAATTTGAAACGATTGATGGTTGGGGGAGAGATTTGGATGGTGGTGGTGGTGGGGAGGGGTGGTGTTCTGAAAGTCTGATATAATGGCTTGAAGAGGGGTAGCGGATATAAGCCAAGAGAAAGAACATGTAAATTTGTGTTTTCTTTTCAATTAAATGCCATAATACATATAAAACCTTTCATAAGTGAAACATAGTATCATTTGTAGCAATTGATTTTATTTCAAAATTTGAACAGATTACACAAAACTCAGGATCTTTTATATGAGAGCACGAAGGACTTCCTAGAGCTGCGTTATCAGGGTCGATCCAATGAGCGCCAGTGGATGGGAGAGAAGGACAAGCTTCTACGAGACCTAGACCATGTCAAACTGCAGCTGCACCCCAACAGAGACCCAGTGTTAAACATGTCTGACGGGGCCCTAGACAGGGCGGGCTGTGTGGAGGAGATGAAGGTAAGACATTCAAATACGGCAATAAAAGCAACTTTTATAATTTGCGACTGCTATGTCTAGATATTGTTTAAATGATAAAATACTTTAATTGCTTTACACTTGGCTGTTTATTTTGTTTGTCATTTAATTCAGAAATGCACAAAATCAAATCTACACTAACTTATTGAAAATCCAACATCAAAGTAATTGTTTTCGCCTGTAAATTAACAGTTACTTATCAGTCTCTGGTTTGTGAGTACTCATTTATAGGGGACATAAATCATTTGATAGGTGTTGAGGTTGATAGATAAATGTTTATTTGTTTTTTGCCTGTTTACTAACAGTCTTTGGAGTACCAGCTGACACAGTCGCAGAAGTTGGCCGAGATGTACAGAGAACAGGTCATCCAGCTAGAGGACGAGTTGTCACGGATACGAGAGGAAGGGGACGTCACCAGGGAAATTTTCAAAGTATGCCATGTACATCTATACTGTTGAATCGAATGATTTTTCTTGGATGGGTACCCTTACCTACAAATTAACATATTAAAACAACTATGAAATTAGTCGATAATTATGATTCATAAGGATGAATCCGCAAAATTACTTCCCCTCGCACCCATAAAAATTGGCCCAAGCAATTAATTATAATTGATTAACTTGTACCTTGGTTTTGAGTATGCTTTAAGATTGTGTGATTTTCAACAGCATTTAAACATCTGATTGATTTTACATGTATATTCGACCATAGATACTCACAATGGAAGAAATAGTGAAATAAATAAAATCTAGTTAAAAACAGTAAATTTGACTGATTGGATCTCATAATAGGACCTATGTTAAAATTGAAGCATTTAACTTGGTTACTATAGGGTTTTTAACATTCTGTTGTAATTAATGCCACACTGTTTCATTTTCTATGCAAAATGATACAAAATTATAACATAGAGAATTTGATATCTACGTAATTTTCACATTCTTAACATAGAGAATTTGATATCTACCTAATTTTCACACAAACAAAATAGCCTATAATCAAAGTCATCTCTTTGAATGAAAATAAAGATACATGAACTAGTAATTTTCATTGCAAATAACTACAAGTATGTCCACACTTGACTGATTTGTTTTCTACATGTATGTGCGTTTGTTTATTAGGGTCGAAGTGACAAAATGACCAAACGCCTTCAGCTCATGAACCAGAGGTACCAAGATCTGGAAAGGAGGCGAAATCTCGAGGTGGAAGGATTCAAAAACGACATCAAAAATCTCCGCTCGAGGTTAAAGGATGTAGAGAGACAGCTGTACAAGGTAAGAGTCTTTATATTAAGGACAGACATTTAACTGAGTTTTATCTCACAAGGAAATATATATGCTAAAGCGGTTTTTTTTTTTTTATCTATGTTTAAATCAATGAACTGCTTTTGCTTATGTGTACAATTTGTTTTTATTGTATAATGAAAGCATACAAAAGAATGCTTACAGAAGGCAATTACTGTAAACGTACTACATTTAGCTGTGTATTCTATTAAGCGCTTTTGGCGGAATGCGGCTTCTGCTATATCAAGTGCATCGGTAAAGGCCATGCATAACTTGTTCAAAAAATAATTTCCGCCAAATATTGTACACGCCAAATATAATACGTTTACAGTTTATGAAATAGTATTACATGTATTTACAATGTGTTTTTGTTGTCAAATAAATTATAAAAATACAAGATTCATTACACTGTAGTGTTCAGTATAATATGTAAGTGAACATACACTACCTGTATTTTGTATTTTGTTGCATCAAAATTCGTATCCACTAAAAGTTTGATTTCAAAGCTTCCTGGGAAATTCTTTTTAATGTTTCAATTTGCTTCCGAAGTAAGTAATCTTTCTGAAACAGACAAATTATTCACATCCTTTTTTGTTCTTGCAGGTGACTATGGGATTTGCAGAAGACATGGATATGAAACGCCCAGAAGACCTAGATTTGCAGATACTGAAGAATGTGCGAGCCACAGCTGGGCGATCTAAGAAAATGATGGGTGAACTGAAAAATCTCAAATCCAAAATGTACGGAATCGAGAACGACCTGAAACATTTATGATCCCCTTTCTGTGATATTAGGCTGAGAGGACCATTCATATCCCAAAAGATTGTAGATATCAAATTCTTCAACTTGGGAATGATTTGAAAGGAGTTGAGATAGGATCATCATTTTTTTTATGAAAGGCCAGAACGTTTTTCTTTTTATTTAACATCCAATGCTCCTGGAAGTTTTGGACCACGGTGGTAAAACTGACTTTACCAATAGTAATCTGTTGAGAACAAAAGGACTTAAGTTTATACATTTAAGTGTAAATGTGTATAAATAGACTGGTTTAATTAATTAGGTTAATTGAGGACAATACTAGATCCTGCCTGGTGTGCTAGTTTTTAAGGAATCTGTAGACAATATGTAGGAGAAGTGAGATAATTTAACACCCATCAAGGAGTCTCAATTTCGATGTGATATGATTTATACTTTGTATTCATTATTTATATGTTGTAGAATATATTTGAAATAAATAAAAAAGAAAGTTTGTCTTCTTTTGAATTCATCCGAGAAAATCGTAACTGGGCCAAGATTCGAATTTGCTTGAAAGTTTGAAGTGATACTATATCTGTCTTACTAGATTTAAAGTGGAGATTAATCTTAAACCAGATTAAACCAAATATAATATTGCGTTTGATATATCAATCGTCATCTTTGAATATACTTGCTAAATTAAAGGTATTTCCGCTGAAGGAGAAGGGGGTGTAAAAGAATAATGACCATGACCCAAGAGGTCATAATTTTTTTTAATACATCTTATATTCTGGTGGATGAAAATTTGCTTATCCGTTTGAATAGAATTAAAGAAGTGTAGAGAAGAATGTATTTCTTATTTCCTCATTATATTCATATAGCCGGATTTATTCAAGTTCCCTGCAGATCCCCTGACTGTGGGGCCATGATTTTCCCAATTTTTGACAGAGGCTAATTCAAACACTCGTCCTTTTCAATGCACTTCTTATCACCTCAATAGCTTGAATGTTAAGGTGATATGATACTCTGATATATCAACGTGGATAAAAGTCATATTCAAAGTATTTTCAACGTTTTGTTAAACTTTAAAAAAAATTAAGGTTATATTATATTTCAGATGTCTCCTGTGCAGATTAAAAAAAAGAAGGAGGAGGGGTAGGAGTCCGCCCCCCCCCCCCCCCCCCCCCCAATGAAAATTCAAACTTCTTTAAATTTACATAGTAAAGTTACCGAAAATAAGCCTTGGACCCCAACCTTTGCGAAAAAAAATATCCCTTGGACCCCCGATAAAAATTTCTGGATCCGCACATGCGTCTGTAAAAACTGCATTTTTGGAGCAAATAGTCGAAAAAGGAGTTAACAACAATCTAATTAAAATTAGACGTTCTGAATCCGCTACCGGTAGCAGATTCAGAACGTCTAATTTTAATCAGATTGAGTTAACAATTACATATAAATGTCAGTTACAAACATATAGTTTGAAAAAAAAAAATGAGTTTCAATTGCACACGCGGTCATTAATGTACATGTAATAGTATACTGATCCCAAATAAACTATGATTTCAATCTATTGGAACGCAATTTATGAAGAAGGTAACGACACTGATGAATAAACGGGGTACCGGGGGTTCTGAAAGATGTATTAATTCAAGCTATGTTTTCCTAATAGAAAACAATGACCATCACTGTAGTTTATCTTCAATCCTCATTAGAATCTACAGTTCTTTTTTTCTTTGATTTGGAATAAATCATCATAAAATCAATACTTTTTAGCTATTATCTAAATTTTGACCAAATCCTCATTTATAGAATTTAATGAGCTGAAAGAAAGTCAACATTACATTTCATTGCTACTTGATATTTAAGAAAATTGCATGTTATGCGTTCTCTCGGACTTTAAATTACAACACTCATCTAGCAATTGATTGCAAAAAAAAAAGCCCACACGTACATAAATGATTTAACTAAGTAACCATGAAAACGTGCTTTTTAAATGCAGGATATTTCGATTTTGAAGAATTTTTCACGGAAGCTGTTCATCAAAGTACACCCAGTGCATACTAACTCCAACAGAAAAGGAGGTGTTAAATTTTTGATTTACGCTGTTTTTGTGCGTTTTTATTTCACGCAAAAACGGGAGGGACCGATGAAAAAAAAATGAAATGATGTAACTGGTAACGTATCCTGACGTCAGAGCAGGGTTAAGGGAGCGTCGTCGTTTCCTGCACGAACTTTTCTCAATCAACTCTGAAAGAAACGAAAAATCCCAACCACCACGATAAAACGGATTTTACTTTCAACTTCACCAATTAGTTTTTCAAAGTATTCTATTTTGTGGACCTAAGATCATCTGCAACAAGTCTCTATTGGCCGCGTTCAACATCTCTCGCCTATCTTACAAATATGGTACAAACAGATGCGGTAGTTGTTCATGCAAAAGAGGTGTGTGCTTTCCATCGCTCGCCTTCCATTTGCTGTCCCGACATATATTTCCGAAATGGACTTCGAGAGTGTCGGGATTTGAAGGTTGAGTCCGAAGAAAAATACAATTCCGAAGTCATTGCATCATGTCCCATCGGATCAGATAGGTATCTCTCAAAAGAGTGCTCGAATAGGCGATCCATGGTTCACTTGTTACTGGGGGTCCTCCGGTCACTATTTCAAATTTCGGTGTTGCATACTTGAATGAACATTGTGATAAATGCAACAAAGTAAGTGAATTTTCAAAATGGAAAATAGAATTCAGATGTACCAGGGAAACTGATTTCAATTATTTATCAACTTATCAAGAAATGATAGATTTGACTCTTCAAGTACATTATGTTATCAAATGTGACCAATATATATCAGCATGTAATGTATCAGGATCATGGTTAAAATACGACAAACAGGCAGACAGAGCTTGTCGGAGCTATTATTCCTCTCCTACTGGAATTGAAAAACATTTTTTGTGCGATATGTAATCTAGCAGAGTTTTAATAGAGTTCACTGATGGTAGACTGTATCAATGCAAGCAGTGACTATATTACAACGCATGTTTGATTTTCCCTTCGTTAGAAGTTTCTCGTCCGTATAAAAACTACTTTTGCTTTGTATTTAACTTTGATGCCAACAACTTTCTATTTTACAAGGATGTGAATTTCCAGTCGGCATCAGGGGTGTATTCAATGGACGCTGAAAGCAAACGTCATCCTGTCAAGATTACAGTTTCTTTGTAAATTTGATGTTAATGGACGCTGAGAGCAAACGTCATCTTTTCAAGATTACTATTTCATTTGCTTTTCAGGATGACAAGGTAAACAACATTGCAGATGAATTCATTAAAACGTCCAATTCAGCAGACACCATCATCTCGTCAGTCACAAAAGACAAAGTAATTGTTCAGAAAAGTCAAACTATACATGCAAAACGGTCTCCCAGAAAACTGTTACTTCACCTGTACCAGGCATATACCCAATGTCGTCTAAAACTTCTCTTACCTTTATCGAACGCCCCTATATCAACATCAGCAACTTGATGTTAAGCAGCTTTGCGCTTTCACTACACGGTGCTTGTGCAGGACAGATTCCAAGTTATATCAAACATTTGGAACTTTCATGCTCTTCTTCTATCGGGTGTGAGTCAGATTGCTGTGGTGATTTTGCGTTACAACAACCTTGGACTTGTCTCGATAGCCATTACCATAGAGACAGCAATGAAACAGATCTGAAAGCAATTGGTAGATGCCTTAAGAACCTGATTTTAGAACCGTTGTGCAGTGGAAACCCCGTTTCGTCTTTCTATCCCCTTACTTTTCTTAAATGAATCCTATGTGAACATATTCTGTTATTTAATTGTGCAACCTGAAGATAAGAAAATACGACAACAGTAACATAACATACAATATTAAACTGAACGTTAAAGTATGACCATAAGTGATTGTTTACAAGTCATTTTTTCATTAATGAAACTTTACATCTCTTCAAAGTTTAATAGCTTTTACCAATATAAGTTCGTGTCTACTAACTTTTTTTTCACCTTCTACAGTATCTAAATGCAAAGACAAAGTGTCGGGTAAAGTATCTAAATGCAAAGACAAAGTGTCGGGTAACCCCAATAAAACCAATCGAAAAGTGCGACATCTCCAGAACATGGTTTACAATTAACGTTGATGTTCTATATGCATGCGAATATACAGAGATATTCAGATTCCCCATGGTCAACATTAATGAACTTGTTTATAAAAACAAATTCTGCAAAATCTGCAATCCTTTTGATTCTGCACCTCAGGGCGACGGCTGTAGTGATTTTTGGGGTCAAGTTTAACATTGCACTGTTTAACATTTTAACATTTTTGTCATGATCAAAATCATTTCATAGTTTTGATAGAAAAGTTAGTTGTTAGTTTAACTT
Organism: Magallana gigas; assembly: GCF_963853765.1. NCBI lineage: Eukaryota > Metazoa > Mollusca > Bivalvia > Ostreida > Ostreidae > Magallana > Magallana gigas. Next base: position 30,610,642 of record NC_088856.1, read on the forward strand.
GACAGTTTGAATTAAATAAAATAGTCCACGAAGGAGATCATTTCCATGTGCAATCCCAAATGCGATTCTTGAAACTTGACAAAATGTTTGTACCTTTGTTTTTGAATATCCCTCTGTTTATGTATCAATGTATTATTTCTCTATTTCAGCAAACTTGCAAAGACTTAACGTGTTATCCAGGAAAACATCTAGTGAATGACACTTGCATCTTCTTGCTTCCATTCTCTTTAAAATTGCTTTACACAGTTCCCCACACCTGCTTATGTCAGTGGGTGGTGTACTAGATATAGCCGAAAGCTTCATTTCTTATACGTTCAAAAATACATTGAATGCAGAGGTTTACATTGAAGATTTGATATTCATGGGTACAGAGGAATGTGGGAAATACAGACTTCAAGAGGTGTATTTGTATTTGACCATATTCATCAAAAGTAATGTTGTAAGAAAAGACATGGAGGAGAGGCTTCTTGGCTTCACTAAATCATCATCTGGTTTAGCCAAAGCGTTTGAACGTTTAACGGGTTTACCATCATCTGAAGAGGTTGTGAACGTCTCGAAAAGTCTACAATCCATGTTCTTGCCGTCATTGCTAACCAAGCTCGACAAATAACGAACTGTTTCATTGTTGTAAAAACGACCCACGTAGAACAACAAATATTAAAAATGTTCGACTGAGCCCGTTGTTAAACTGCAAACAAGTTACACTACCAAGCATTGAATTTGGGGTTGATTGGAAAAATATTCGAACGGATTTCCACTTCCCGGATATGAACATTTCTGCTAATCCATATGAATCTATAAAGGATGGGAAAAATTCGAATTTGTATTGAAGGTTTTTTGCCCGTCATAAGAAAGTTTAACAAAGAGAATCTCGATGGAAACAGATAAATCTTTACTATGACTTCTTACAATCGCGTGCATTGGTATATCGTTAGTGTCCAAGGCAATGACGTATGTTACATATTCCATTTTTCCAAATTTAAGATTAATTCCGGGGTCTAATTACATGTGTTTGGTGGCGTGTCTATTCATGGCACAGTTGTTAATGACCGTGAGACCTGTATTCAATTCGACAGGGCTCCAAACTGTTTCTGCTTTATCTCATTTCTCTTGGCTTGCAACTTTTTTCCGGCTTCAAGTATGTTCCTTTCACATTTACTGCGTATTCAGTGCTAAATCCCGATCGACATATCACGGGAATAAAAGTAAAAAAAAATAATGACACAATATGCTCTGTATACATTTGGTGGGGCAGCATTGATTGTTGGAATTAATATCATTAGTACATTGGTAGTTTCTGAGTTCAAACTCTCGGGATATTATAAAAAGTCAACACTACTAATATTTATGTGTGTGACAAACATTCTGTTTTATTTTCTAACTGCTTACAAATTTGTTTCTGCACCAAGCGTTGAAAAGGAAGCCGGAAATACTAGTAGACTCCATTTTACTGTTTACGTCAAATTGTTTTCTTTGACAGGGTTGTCGTGGGTGTTACAAATTGTTTTATATTTGTGGAATTATCGTTCTTTACATGCATAGTATGCTCTTAATGGCTTGCAAGGGTTGTTCATATTTTTTAGTTACGTTTGTAATAAGAAAACATGGAAAATGTATGCTGATGTATGCCACAAGAAAAATAGCCAGAACACATCGTCAAATATTAGTACTAACACTGAAAACACAGCAATATAAATATTTTAAAAAAATATATTTCAGTTCTGATTAATTCTGTTCGCTTCGTCTACAAATACCTATTTATCTAAATATACCATTTTTACAATATCTCATCATAAATTATATAGGTACAATATAATTATTTCAATAAAACCACAATTGTGGAAAACAAGTTGTTATCAATTAAAGCGTTGGATATCGAATATTTTTTTTCAATCATTTTTGTATGTATCATGTTTAGAATACTTACTTTAAATGACAATTTTTCCATTTTTTCTAAACATTTGATGATTAACTAAAAAAAAAAGCCCACCCAATATGAATATCTAATCATGACATGTTGTTTTTGATACATGTTGTTTTTGATACATAAAAGCTGAAAAAAGTTTCTAGGGGTTTAATCAACATTAGAATGAAAGAATAGAAATCGAACACGACTGATGACACTGATTGACAAGTTTAGCGTCGTATAAGAAACTGTGTTCTCACTTATAGAAATACGTCGAGCTTTAGGGATGCTAAAAGCAGATTCAACCGATCTTTTTAATTCGACAGAATTATTTGGGAATGCTCCATGTTTAATATCAAAACTAATTCTGAAGTACACACTTAGCCACATTAAAACTGACAATAGATCAGGACATCCAAAGGCAGCTTTATCCGCAAAGTAACATTAAGTGTATCGCAAAATGTATCAGAAGAACCTTACAGACTAAACGGTGAAATGCTTTAAAAAGTTTCTCATTAAAATGAATATGCCTTTACAGGCAAGTTACATTCGTTCTGTCGTCAAGAAATGAAGCATCGTGAATGGTCTCCAAAGTTGCAGACGACATTTGTCTGCTTTAATACCATTTTATCTGTTATTCCATCAGGACAATACATGTGTCTTGTCATCATGAAGAAAGAAAGTTTTGTACAAAATCGTGTTATAGCTTTTTTACCATCGATAATAGTTCTGTCTGTGATGGTTCAAATCAATGCAATTTGTAACAATTAAAAGTAAAAAATTCAACGCTATCAAGAGAGGAAATTAAAAATGAAAACCAACCAAACAAAAACCCAGTTTCGGCACATTCTTCACAAAGAAAAGAACTATACCCTTCCTAGGTACCCTAGGACATTGAAAGAAGAAGTGTTATGTAGGCATGTGTAAACGTGTACACATTTACTTGAGGTTTTAAGGAGAGACTCGGAAGTAAAAAAATTACCAATCATATCCAAATGCATTTTTCTTTAGGTATTATTATTTAAGACACATCTCATCATTATATCGCTTACATTGGATGTTTTATTTTATCTTAAATCTATATATAACATTATGAATTGTTTAAATGTAATAAACTGATTTCGATAAATGTTTCATATACAATGTACATTTTCGTTTTGATCCTCTGTTTATGAATATTGTGCTATTCTAAGTTTAATTTATCTATAAAAAGAAAAGAAAGCACTGTAAACTTTTCACTTTGGTAGTTATCTCCTGTAAAAGTATGAAGAAGCGATTTCTAGAGCTATTTTCCTGGTGTATTGAATCTACACTCAGTATAAATACAGATACAAAATAATTAATACCAGATTCACAAAAGTAATATATATTTGAGGTGATAGGATTCTTAGTTTGCAATATAATATTAAAGTTTGAGTTCTCGGTCAGGTATTTGGTGTATTAGTTCATGAATTGAAACTCTCAATTAATGAAAGTGTTCGAACTCTTTGTCGTTGTGTAAAAGAATTGATTGGAATACATATTATAATTTCTTGCATCTGGATTGGAAAAAAAAATTGATTTTTAGTAAATATATACTGAAACATATTTGAAGATTTTTTGAACCCTTCAACCAAAATCTTATTGTTTTTCTTTTGGAATTTTTAGTATTAAATATTTGATAATAAAAATCTCAAAACATTCATGTGTTAACCGGGCTATTTTTCTTACAATTCTCTTCGGAATATATATACCTCTTTCTTTGATAACATATTTTAAACCAAATCAGGATCAAAATCTTCTTAACATGCAATAAACTACACATTGCACTGCTTCCAGTGCAATTACATTTACACTATACATTTATATCTATAATATTAACGATGTACACTTGTATACATTTAGTTTTATTAAATTAATAATTTTTATTTAACACATTATCTATGATATTCCAGTACACCCCCTCCCCCCACAAACACACACAAGAGCGAGATTAACATAAGCCTTTTGGCTTGTTTCTCAATCTTCTGTGTACTGTCATCATAATATGTATGATGAAATTTACTAAATAAATATTGTTTAAACTAAACACACACACATGCACGATGCAGTGTATTAAACTGTAAAACTGTTTAACTTTTATTTTGTCTATGGATGCTTACCGGTAAATAGAAAACTCTACACTAACTGTAGGTGGCAAGAGCCACCATGACAATAAAACCTATATTATTTAATACTGTGGTTTTCATTAATATTCAAGGGTATCAATTTTCGTGGATAAAGTGAAAAACACAGTTTTAAGGATACGTAAATTCGTGGCTAATGACCATATCAATACAAATTGCACATCAATGAACAGTTAACTTCATGGATCAACTTAGTAACGAAATCCACGAAAATTTGTGTTCAACGAATTTTGATGAAACCACAGTAATACATGGGTATACATATATTTATCTTGTAGGAATCAAATTTGTATCGTATCACCCAACACAGCTTATCAATGACCCAAATGTCGTATGCCTTATGTGGGGTGCAATCAGAGTTTGCATAATTATACGAAATAAAATTACATGAAAATGTCACTTTATTGAACTATTTATGAAAAATATATCAAAGCTGTTCTTTGAACATTATTAGGTGATAAAATACGACCTGTCGTGATTAAATCTATCATAAAGCTATTTGGGTTCATTTAATTTTATCAGCTCGGTCGTATTTAATCCACTCACATTACATAAAGAACGATTTTGTACGAACAATGGCCCGTGTGTTATAGAAAATTGTGTTTTAATTCCCTTGACATTTTAAACAGGAAATTGCACTCGCCGCTGCAGAGTGATTCTTGATCACTCTACATGTAAGTATCCACAGTGAACACAGCAGAGCCGAAATACTCTAATATCCCTGTATCCATAGTCAAAACAACAATTCTGAAGGTAAATTATTTAAATACAGTTTAAATGTTATTAGAAATTGCTTGTGATAAGGGCATTTGTCCGTCGACAAAACTGTTTAAAATATAAATATTTAACAATTGTAAACGAGCAGGCAAATGGTCGATTCTTACTGAGAGAACACGAAATTGATATACTGGAAAGATCAATTCATTCGTAATGGACATGTACGTATATTCACAAAATATGACAGAAGAGCACTATATATGGAATGTGCAGAACTGTAAATGATATGTTTGAAAACAGGAAACATCACTTAGAAACGAAATAACGTTTATAATAGTAGTCGCATTGTAAGTGTTTTTAACCACGTGCACTTATTTATACTATTTTCTATAAACAGAATTTGTTTTTTTATACAGAGTCATGTACTTGCTTCCCAGTTTATTGATAGTAATTTGCCTAAGAATCGAAGTTAGCTTTGAACAAGATAGACCAAACCACGATGAGACTTATTTTGCTTTCAACTTTACCCATGTGGTATTTCATAGTATCCTGTACTGTGGGCCAAATATTATTTGCAACAAGTCTTTGCTGGCCTCGTTTAATTTATCGAATCTGCCAGCTAGTAGTGTAAACAGATGTGGAATCTGTTCGTGTCACGAAAATTGTGCAACTTTCCATTCACCTTCCAACTGTTGTCCCGATATTTATTTTCGACAAGGACTTCGAGAATGCCTGGATGTAAACATTTTATCAAGTGAAAAAATCTTTACAAAAATCATATCTTCTTGTCCTGTAGATACAAACGAGTTTCTTTCGAAAGAATGCGCAAGGAAGCGATCCAAAGTCGAATTGTTGCTGAACCCGCTTGTGAATAACTCCGACTTATCTGTGACATACCTGAATGAGTATTGTGCTACATGCAACAAAGTCGGTGATGTGATAAAATGGAATGCAAAAATCAGATGCCCTAATGAAACTGACTTTAATTATTTATCAACATATCAAGAAATAATAGAATTGGCCACCAGAGAATCTTGCAATATTCGATATTATTCTACTTTAAACCCCGATTGTTTAGCAGAGTCAGACAAAATTATTTCAACATGTAATGTATCAGGTTCCTGGCTTAAGTTCGACAAACAAATAGATAAAGCATGTCAGAGCTCATATTTTGCTCCTATTGGGATTTTTAAAAACATGTATTGTATGATGTGTAATCCTCCCGAGTATCAGAAGAATTTGATGATCGAGGAATGTACCAATGTCAGCAGTGTCTACAGAAACGCATGTTTGAATTTCCCTTCATCAGATGCGTCTCGGCCATTTAAAAACCACTTTTGCTTTCTATGTAACTTTGATGAACAAAATCAAACCTTTTTTAATGACGTTAGTTTCCAATGGGCTGATGAACGTTTGAATGAAGAACCACTTGTCAAAAACTACCCCTTTCGCTTGATTGTATTCTTTTATTACAACAATGATGATTTGAACCGTTATATTAATCAATACATCAGCAACTCATCTGTAAAAATTCCGTCTCCGGTTCCAGTGAGCAAAGAAGGATACGGTTTTTTAGGAAAAAGTCAAATGTTTTGTCTATCTAAGAACGAAACCCCTTTTCCTCCGCCACAAGGGACCAGCCCCGTTTCATTGTCGTCTCTTTCAGTATCGGACTCTTTTGAACCAATGGAAACCCCCACAGAGGAAAATACAACAATAAATCTTAAAAAACTAATTTTGAAAAGTTTTGCTTTTTCGGGCCGTGGTGTGTGTTCACAACAATTGTTACCGAATTACACCAAACAACTGCAACGTCCATGTTCTTGCGATATAGGATGTACCTCAAGTTGTTGTGATGATTTTGCATTTAAACAACCATGGATTTGCATTGATAACCGATACAAAAGAGATAGCAAAGAAAAAGTCTTTATGGTTATTAACGGATGTCTTAAGGACCATACGTTGGAGCCTTTGTGCAAAGGAAGTTTCAATGAGAATTTTTATCACGCATTTCCTGTAACAACAACAAGCGGATTTTTTGAAACCTACTTGAATGTATTTTGTTATTTTTGCAATCAATACGTAAACAGCGACAACGTCAAAAGAAGTTTAAATTTGAGATTCAAAATCAGGATTTGGCCTTTGCTGTTGGATTGCAGAACATTTGTAAACTATCGCAATTTCCAGTCATTACAACAACTAATTGATTTTGCCAACAGAAACTCGTGTATTGTGAGTTTTTCTCCGCCCCCATCTGCATCAAAATGCAGTGATCATTGTAACGAATACCGAGTACGAGCGATTCAAAAATGTAATGTATCTGGGACTTGGCTATCAGTTGACGAAAATATACGCAAAGCATGTGAATATGCAGAACCGTTCCGGTTTCCTCTGATAAAAATTGGAAAAGCTATTTATAAGAACAAGTTCTGCGGAATCTGCAATCCTCTCAATTCTAATTCTTTAGGTAAAAGATGTGACATTAACTTTAAAAACACAAGCATTTCTAAAGCATGCGAAGAATTCCCAGACATAAAATCATGCTTTCCGTATAAAAATGTTTTCTGTAAATCATGTAGCCGTGGCAAAATGATTCCCGACTGTTACACAGAAATCACAGGATATCCAGGATCGCCAGGATATATAGGAATACCTAGTCCAGCCCCACCTATTCCAGAAATTCCTACGTTCAGAACACTTTTCACACTAGATGCCTACAAAAACCAAGACGACATCGATGGTCGCAAAACAAATGATACATGTCAGCATTATCAGATGTATGATGACGTACATGTAAGTGCTGCTCAGCTTAAATGTTATTTATTTGCCAAATATATTTTTTATAAGTACAAGTTTTTAACTTATAAGTACAAGTTTTTAACTTATAAGTACAAGTTTTTAACTTATAAGTACAAGTTTTTTTTATAAGTACTGGTATATATACGTAAGTATAGAACCTTTATATAACCTTTATAACCTTTATAACCTTTATAAGTACTGATTTCTTTTCACTTTTTTTTCAGCACACTTGCAGAAATTTGACGTGTTTTCCAGGAAGACATTTGATAAATGACACGTGCGTTCCCCTTCTTCCGTTTACTTCAAAGTTGCGTTATACTTTGGGACTCACGATCAATGTTTCTGCTTTTATTTCAATCGATATAACAGTAAAAGACGCATTGAAAAGTACACTTGGTTACCTTTCTTATGAGTTTTTTGCACGTACGCTGAACACAGATGTATTCATTGAAGAGATAATACTCATGGGTACTGAGGCTTGTTCAACAACCTTTATAAACCTTCGTAATATATACTTTTATATCAAATTTTTTATTGACCAATATATACAGAGAGAACAAGTAGAAAATGCGCTTTTAAACTTTACCCATACCTATTCTGATTTAGTGCTGCATTTTGATTCATTAGGGAAATTTGCTGATGTTGCTATAAGTCAACAATCCATTTATTTGCCATTGTTGCAAGGGAAGTTTGATAAAAATACAACTTGCGTCGTGCTGTTTAAAAATGACAGATACGTTCATAAGTTGTATAGAAATACGATTGTAAGTCCACTGTTAAGCTGCAAACAGTTTGAAGTGCATAATAACGAATTCGGAATTGACTGGGCAAATATGAAAGAGGAGTTCTCTTTTCCAGGTTTGACTTTTTCTGTTCAACCATACCAAAAATTAGAAAACAGCGGTACTAGAATATGTGTTGACGATTTGTTATTGTTGCTTCAAACGCAGAAGAAAGAGCTAATTAATACCAATAAAACAGCGTTAGAAATCATAACCCTTGCTTGTATAGTTATATCTTTAGTATCACTAGTGGTTACGTTCATTACTTATTTATTTTTTCCCAGCCTTAGAACAGTTCCAGGTCTCAATAATATGTGCCTTGTGATTTCTCTTTTTCTGGCACAGTTGTTTATGATATCATCACCCTTATTTCGTTCATCGGGACACAAAATTGTATTTGCTTTCACTCATTTTTCTTGGCTTGCAACCTTTTTCTGGCTTCAGGTTTGCTCGTTTCACATGTACCGCGTTTTTAGTGCAAAATCGCGATCGACATTTCATGGAAGTCAGACTAAAAAAGTAATGACACAATATGGAATATATGCATTTGGTTTGGCAGCATTAATAGTTGGCGCTAATATCATTAGTACATTGATAGTTTCTAGCGGTAAATTCTCGGGATATGATAAAATATCAACGCTGCTAACGTACGAAAAAGCTTTCATCATTACTGTCATCGTGCCCCTTGTTTTCGTGTGCATGACAAACATTTTCTTTTACATCTTGACAGCTTACAATATTCATTCTACGCCAAATGTTGAAAACAAAACAGGAAACAGAATGCATTTTAGCGTTTATATCAAATTATTTTCTATCACAGGTTTGTCTTGGTTGTTACAGATCATTGATATGTTTCTAGAAACAACAATGTTTACATACGTTGTGGCCATACTAAACGGCCTACAAGGTTTATTTATTTTTATTAGTTATGTTTGCAATCGACGAGTATTGACAATGTATGCCGAAGTTTGTTGCAAAGCCAATCGTCAGCATTCATCACGATCATCTAATACTGCAAAAACGACACTTTAATATGTTTTATTAATGTAATCGCGAATATTCGTCATTTTTCTGTTCTTTATACTGCTGAATAATACTTATATCATGCCATTATTTTGACTAATATTGTATTGGAACTTATAATGCTTTGTATATTTTTAAAAAATGTGTGAATATACGAAAAGTATTTATGATCTCAGTGCTTGTCCATTGTCATTATTCAAATGAAATGCAATAGTGTCATGAGTGTGTATAGCTGGAATCAAAATAAAATGCACTTTCAAAAATTTGTTTAGAATATACGTTTACCAGAACACCTTGGAGATTAATTGCATAATTTCTTGTAACGTTATATTGAATCATCAGTTAGATTCTTCCGGGATAAAGTAACTGTTGAATGTTTTCCTTTAATTACTTTGTCAAGAAAGAGAGTGGTCTGACAAAATTGTAAATGCATGTATTTTTTTGCATGCATAGAAAACTTAGTCTTGGTACCTGATTTTATTTTAGATATTTCAAAATAAAACACGTGCAACTTTCATATCATACAAAATAAAAGAGCCATCGTAACATTTTATAAAAATTGTTCTTTGTATCGCCATTTTATTGGTTCCGTGGCAGCTTTTTTTTTTCTCTTGCAAACCAAATACTGAATGACCATTAATTAGTCATTTTTGAGTGTCTAATTTTGGGTAATCAACGTCTTTTTAATTAGACTTTTTCCATACCAGTTAACTTAAAGGTCGTGAGTAATCTCCTTTTCTGATTTCTTAGCCAGTTTACCCATATTCATGAATCAGAAAGGGCTTAGAAAATGCTTGCTGTTAATAATTAAATCAACTGAATACTATGAATTGCATATTTTCTCAAGAATAGCACAGAATAGCGCATTTCACAGAATAGCATCCCGAGCTTTTATAATATAAGTTTAGTATTATATTTCTTAGTCCGTCAGATTGTCTCTTAAAAAAATGATCATAAATAATAATTTAATAATGTCAAGAGACCATGAAATCTGCACTTAGATTACAAACCAGATACATTTGAACTGATGTTTAAATAGATTTAGAGACATCTTCTTTATAGTTAAACTATAAATAAAATGAGTGATATGATTTTATGTAGCTTCTCCAAAAAAAGAGGTCTCATACATGTATACAAATTGAATCTATGTCAGATCTCAAATTTTAGTTGACAATTGAGTTGCCAATGCCGAATCTGCATGAGAACCTAAAGACCAAGAACAAAACTACACTAGCAACAAGAAATGAAAGAAGGTTACTGGCACAGGATGAATGACCATCTTTAAGTCCTCCTTAAAGATAGGTTAAAGATGATTAAAGGTAGCTTAAAGACGATCTTTAAGCCACCTTTAGGCTCTATGTGTTGCTTAAAGGTGGCTTAAAGAAAGCGTAAAAATGGCTTAAAGGCAGCTTAAAGACTATCTTTAAGCCACCTTTAAGGACAATTTATAGGTCCTTAATGTCCAAACTATTGGAGAGAGAGTCAAAGTCCATGCATCACCACATTTATATGTAACGGGACCGTCTAGGGGTTAAATCCCGTACATATGTATGTGATCCGAGTTCAAAAGGATAACGAGTATATATTAAACGTAACAGGTATGAAACATTTTCATATAAAAATCCAAGGGAGTGTGAAGTTTACCGTTATTAAAAGATGAATATGAAATTTAGCCCCAATCCCCGAAAGTGCGTCTGTATCTGATATAATAAAGCTAAAGACTGACTAAAAACACCCCGACCGGTCGGGCTCTACAGTCCCGACACGCGCATACCACGCCCGGTCGGAATAAAGGGAAATAACTCTAAAATAAAAACAAGGAAAAACCATTACACCCCCCCCTCCCTTAAGATCTAATGTGGATTCCTCATTAGTCAAAAACAATATTAAATTACAATATATATATCAACATGCTACATACTATTACAATAGAAACAGCATTTTTCAAGTTATGATATCAATTATTAAATATATGTATACATGTACAAACAAAATGTATATAAAATTTATAAACAATAAAACAATAGAGTGTTCATTTCACTTAAAGTCAATTCACTATAGTCTATTCCTCAAGAAAAAGGGCGTCCCTCTTCTTCAGCATCTGTAAGTTCCTTCTCTAGTTCCCTGTTTCGTTTTTCCAGCAACCTCCTAGCCTCTCTCCCACGATGTAGTTATCCTCCCTCTAGGTCGGCGAGTCTCCTCTTCGTAATCTCCCTTGCCCTGCCAAGTTGATCCGTACTGTTATATATCCACGCCAGAAAGCTTTGTAGTTCTTTTCTGGTGTTTGGCAGGGCAGGGAGACACAGGCTTGGATAGTCCTTCCAGGAGGTCTGGGTTGCCATGGGGGTCCCTAAACTTTCCTTCTTGGCAGTGATTCTATCCCGGTACTCCTCCAGCAAAATCCTCTGCCGCTTGAGTAAAGGCTGGTCCTGGTCGCTCAGAATCTGGTCCTGATACACCCTGTCCGGTCCTTGTCACTTTAAGCCGTCTCAGCAATCTCCTTCACTGTCGGAAGGACAGTCTTTGTCTCCTCGGTGGCTGAGGCACCCTTGAAAAGAAAAAAAGAGTCCTGGGTCGATGTAACCCTTATTCTCCCACACCACCGAGTGACATTTTAGCAATATGGCCTTCAGGGGTTGTGGATTCTTCTCATGCTTGCTCCTCAGGTGAGCCTTTATGTCGGACTTGCGGCGGCACTCTGCCTAACAACCAGCCACGGGGCATAAGAACTTCCTTGCCTGTATCCTGGGCCTCTCCTCCTAATGTCTGGTGAACTTGGTCTTGGTGGGAAACGTTATCACATTGCATCCACTCACAGGACAAGCCATGCCTTTGGGGTCAAACTTCACCTCAAGAAACTCCGTTTCGCATTGGCGTAACACTTCGTTGACTTCTTCGATGTCTGCAAACAAGTCGAGAAAATCGTCTCCCATCTGTAATTAATAAAAATAGAATTTATAGAATTATTCATGTAACATTTTACATGCTGAGAAAAATAAACTATCCAGAGTTAGACATATATGTCAAATGGACAACAGCCACCCCAGTGACCTAAAGAGTACAAATCCTAACAAAACTATTCTACACTACGCGTGCTGTAGTAGAATACAAGCAATGGTCTTAAAATGATCTGGTAATGTTTCAGCATCTACAGACTTTAGGTGAGATTCTTTGTTTTGCATGTGATTACATTCCAATACAGAGTCAATAGTTTGTAATGAGACCCCCTTGCATTCTTCTTAAGAATTATTGTCTCCTCTGTGGGGTTAAATACTGAAAACGTAACGTTCGATTCATTCGTTTTTACACCTGATTTTGCCATCAGTATACGATTACGCATTTTATCATCGAGTTCTGGTTCAAGTAAAGCATCTATATCAGAGGGACATTCATCAGTTATCTTGCCCTGAACGAACATTTCGCTACTTCCGGGCACACTAACTGTTTCTGCCAAATGAACACGCGCACATCTGCTGTGGAGCCAGTCTTTCCTAAGTGAGGGAACTTCACCAAAATGAGGCGAATATAAGATCCCATTGCACTTCACTAAGAAGTCTAGTCCAATGATTACAGATAAACCGTCGAGTTTAGCTACTACGACAGACGCATTAAACTCGTGACCTGCAAATGATATTGTGACATTTGTTTTCCCTTGCACTGAAAGCAAGTCTCCGTTCCCAGTCATTAAACTTGTATCTAACTCCTCTATAATAAGATGCTCGGGAAGTGACTCAAATATGTTTTCTGACACTAAACTCAGAAATGAACCAGTATCAACCAAAAAACAAACCTTTCTCGAGTAAAGTTTATTTCCATAAACCAACAACTCTTTGAAATAGAATTCAATCGAACAGGAACATTTTTAGTTGGCCTATTTTCTACTTTGTTAATTGACTCTGTGGGGCTGGGCTTGTGGCCGCGAGCGCAGCCCGCTTTAGTTTAAATGACTAATGTAATTTCCACTTCCGGTTTCTAATCTATTTTGTCTTCCATTGCCCTGATTATAAGGACAATTTTTGCTAATGTGGCCACTATGTTTACATGTATAGTACTTAACATTTCTTGATCCCACAAATCGCCTGGATTGACTCTCTGGTTTCTTATCTACATACATAGAAAGTGTCTTTTGAACTAATCGATCAATTGATTTCTCTAGATCTTCATTGTTTGTAAGATTACCAGAATCATTTCTTTTTGGCGAGATCAAAGCGCTGCACTGCCGCTGTGGCAGTTTTTCAGTGTCTCTCGGTTTTCTTAACGCATCCTGCGAACTTTCAAATGATTCAAATTCCAGGGCTAAAGAAATCGCGCGATCTATAATGATTTTGGGTGTGAAAATTGCACATAATGCTTTAACTCTTGAGACCCTAACAAATTGCTAAACTGTCAGACCTTCGCGAATCTCGAGTGGAAAGGATGGAAACGCACGACTAGCTAGTCGTCTTAGCGTGTACCCGTAATCCGCTATACTGATACACCAAACTTTCTACGCCGGTTTCCAAAATCGCACATGTATGCGGTTCCACGCTCGACTGGACAGAATGTTTGTGTAAGAGCGCTTTTAAGCTCAACGTAGTTTTTAAGTTCGCGATTTGTGAGTTCACTTAGAACTCTTTGAGCTCGTCCTCGAAGACAAATGGCCAGCTGAGTAGCCTTTTTACCTTGTCCATTCGTTCCAAAGCGACACTTACTCAAAATGGCATAAATAATCGGGCCATTCTACGTTTTCCCCCTTATAAACATCAGGTTCTTTGTACTTTCGAATCCTTTTTGCTGATTCAGAAAATCTGAAAAATTATCAGATCTATCATGAAAATTTAATTTCATCTCAGAATCCCTATCTAAACCAAATTCAGGTCTCATACTTTCATTTTCCGATGAATGCACAGCAAAATCTCGCTGTTTAAATTCCCGCGAATCGCGAAAATTTGTACCCAGACTGTCCTCAATAGTTTCATATTGGTGGGTCACGTGATCCGGCGATCTGGTTATACGTTTTATATTTGTTGGGGTAAAATATACATTTTTCTCGTAACATGGACTGTAACTCGACAATTTACCCTCATAATCGGGTTTATTAACAAATTTTGGAACTGATCTTTCCGATTGATCTCCACGATTAATCGATGGATTTTGAGAAAACGAGGTTTGAAGCGTGTCGTATGCTGAGTCGCTAGCAAGTAAGTTACGAGGCGCGGACACAGAATTTACTGTGTTTTCTGAAACTTGAACAGTTTCTTTGATTTTCATTTCACGTTTATCCTCAAATGTAGAGGATTTGTCATCGTAACTACCTTTCAAAAGAAAACTTCGAAGAAAAAACCGTAGCAATACTAAAATCCCTTCCCACAATGACATTGTCTACAATAAACAAAAACCGTAAATTATACACTGTAAAACACTGAAAAATAGCTCAATTATCCTTGGAGCGAGCCCCCAAATATTTATGCAAGTCGGGGCCGTCTAAGGGTTAAGTCCCGTACATATGTATGTGATCCGAGTTCAAAAGGATAACGAGTATATATATTCAGTGTTTAGAAATTATATTCTGTAATAAATAACAGACATAAACAAATATAAACGTTACAGGTATGAAACAGTATCATATAAAAATCCAAGGGAGTGTGATATTTACCGTTATTAAAGATGAATATGAAATTTAGCCCTAATCCCCGAAAGTTCGTCTGTATCTGATATGATAAAGTTAAAGACTGACTAAAAACACCCCGACCGGTCGGGCTCTACAGTCCCGGCACGCGCATATCACGCCCGGTCGGGTTAAAGGGAAATAACTCTAAAATAAAATAAGGAAAAACCATTATATAAATAGTGCCTGTTTGGGAGGGTAACGGTTGAAATTGACACCCCGAGAAAACCATTGTCAACCGACGCGAAGCGGAGGTTGACAATGGTTTTCGAGGGGTGTCAATTTTAACTGTTATCCTACCAAATAGGCACTAATTATTTTGTTATACTGAATGTCTTAATTTTAGAGAAAACTTTTGTTAATTTTAAAGAAAACTTAACTGTTTTTACATAGGAATAACGTGAATTCTACGGCGAACCGTACGCGCATAATTTTCGCGCATGTAACAATTTGTATTGTTATACTTTCATGTTAAATACTGAAATCTGATTGGTTTAGACACAGTTCATAATCCGTTCTATTACCCTCAGCATTAGCAAAGCACTTGCCAACGGGTAACGTTACAAATTGTTACATGCGCGAAAATTATGCGCGTACGGTTCGCCGTAGAATTCACGTTATTCCTATGTAAAAGCAGTTTTCTTTAAAATTAAGACATTCAGTATAACAAAATAATTAGTGCCTGTTTGGTAGGATAACAGTTGAAATTGACACCCCTCGAAAACCATTGTCAACCTCCGCTTCGCGTCGGTTGACAATGGTTTTCTCGGGGTGTCAATTTCAACTGTTACCCTCCCAAACAGGCACTATTTATATAATGTTACCCGTTGCTAAGTGCGTTGCTAATGCTGAGGGTAATAGAACGGATTATGAACTGCGTCTAAACCAATCCGATTTCAGTATTCAACATGAAAGTATAACAACACACATTATTCTTGTAACGTGTGAGTTCCCATTATTGCCGATTGTTATAAAAACAGCAAGATTTCCGCTATCTATTTGTAGTTTTCAGCTACAAACCAAAATAAATAAATAATAGAATTTTTAAGACACTATAAGAGTTGGGAATGAAGAAAATTTACTTCAAACAGTTCGGAACTCACCTTAACAAAGTAACGTATCTCAGCTGTATCCGTGCGATGACACATGCCACTAAATCTTTGACTTGTAATCCATTTTGATGACAGGGCATTTTTTTGTTTGGGTCCAAATTCGAAGAATACTAGTATTTACATCTGTGTTATGATATTTGACAAAAATACGCAAGATACAATTCCTACTACACACTATTCAAGAAAGAAAGCCGAGCGTCTGCTTGCTTGTAAGACACCATTTTGTTTGCACCCTGAGGCGGATCAAAGATTTATCCACACGCACCTGCGGTGTAAATCAGAGGCGTTGCTATTAACTTTCACACACATTTAAAAAGCTTTTAATAAATAAACAATGCATTTCTTTAATTTTTAATCATTTGTCCCGAGACATGTAAAGCACATGTTCCCCCGTTTGTGTGCACGTGGCCGCAGGGACATTGAATAGAATATTGCTTATAATATGATTGAATTGCGTTTATGATATTATGTTATATTTTTACATTTTATCTTAATTTGATAAATTCTTTTAAAAGTTTGACCTTTTTACCGATTCATTACTGGAAAATAACGAACAGATTTGAGCGGCAATAATGGGTACTCGAACTTCCTGTAAATCGAAGGTCATCGACATGGTTTAATTTTAGCCAGAAGTAAGTCGATATTGATGAAAATAAAATATAAATTATCCCTCAAAATAAAAAAAATGATCAGCGCAGAGATTTGCCTAGAAATTTTTACATCACAGCTTACATGAAGAGAGTACTAGAGAAAATTGTGTGTTTTTCGGCAATAATGGTACTTGCACGTTATTGATGAAAATAAGATTTTATATCTCATTTCTTCATGATAAATTTTCATCTCAATTTCAACGTATTAAAACGAAAATGCAAGTTTGCTATATGATTCACAATTTGATACGCTGTTGGAATCCATCGCTAAATCCTATTATAAAGCATCTTTTAATGCCATGATTTAGGTACCTGCTAGTCTCGTATAGCCTAATCATCTTATTTATTTCAAAGAAGCAGTAATTACATATTAGTTTTAAAGCATATGGCGAGAACAACAAAATTTGTGTAGCTTAAACTTTAATACAAATAAGCCAAACAATAACCTATTTTAAACCACATGTTTTCCTGTTTATATAGTGACCCATTCATTACACTAGTGTCCCCGTGGATAGTAGTCAATGTGTTTTTGTTATAAAGTTGAATCTTGTTACAACAAGAATGGAACATTGTGTCGTTAAGATGAACCCCCCAAAAAACTGTGTCATATTTCTATTATACCTAACAAAATAAACACGCAAAAAACAACAGTATTACAGCGAATTACAGAATACCGGTAGAGTTTTCAATAGCTTGTTGGATTGCTCAATAGGGTATTCAATTTGGTCAGCAAGGTATCACATCAGGTTTAAATCTAGGTCCTGTGGTTACTCAAGTGTAGATTGTTATTTTGCACTCAACCCATTCATTTAACACAAAGAAAACCTCTAGAACACTCTCTCCTATTGTTAGCTATTCTATTCATAGACTTTTAAAAAGAATGTTCACCTGGACAGCACTGGACTCTATAGAGCATCAATTCTGCTTGGAGTTATTTGAATTTTGTTTTACAAAAAATGTAAATCAAAAGGCAGTTCTGAAGAAACAAACTAAAGAGAAAAGAATAACTTTAAAAAGGAGATATTTTTCCCTGCAAAAAATCATTAAACATTTTGGTTCCCTGATTCCTGGTGCATCTTACAGCACTGATAGGTTTTTTGTGCTGACTGCTTAATTAGTTCAGACTTTTATAGCAGTAATGTAGGATAACAGAGAGAAACAAAAAGGCCCAAAACGTACAAATGTTAACCAGATTAACTCACTCTATTGCTGTCATACCTGAGTAATCACATGACCTAGATTTAAACCTAATGTGATACCTTGCTGACCAAATTGAATACCCTATTGATCAATCTAGCAAGCTATTGAAAACTCTACCGGTATTCTGTAATTCGCTGTAACGGCAAAAATGCACTGCTTTGAAATTTTATGGACAAAAATGATTTTGAACGGTACAAAATAAAATAGTCCTATAAACCTATTTTTTTCTGTCAGTATAGCACTTCAATATAATCAATATAATAGTAACAAAAAATGTAAGATTTATACTAGGTAAAAAAACCAACAGAATTAAGAAAAAAGCGCATATAATAAAATATAGGCAATCCTGAATAGTTTGAAATATGGTTAAACTGGTATACAAAATATTTTGCTGTTAACCTTAGATATAGTCCACGGTAGTTATTAAATAGTAAACCAGCTTTTATTCGCATGCAAAAATTTCGGACGATCTC
This sequence comes from Magallana gigas, assembly GCF_963853765.1. Taxonomy (NCBI): domain Eukaryota; kingdom Metazoa; phylum Mollusca; class Bivalvia; order Ostreida; family Ostreidae; genus Magallana; species Magallana gigas. The sequence goes on from NC_088856.1 coordinate 30,629,116, forward strand.
ACTAGACTGGATACCATCTCGCGAGAATCAAAGTAAAACTTTTGAGAAACAGACAAATTATGTAATTTTAAGAACATTATGCTTTTATGTAAACAAAACAGTATATTTCGCGGAGTTATTTTTTTTAGGGTGTTTTCAAAGAGACAGACAACACTTGACCGACGTGAACTTTGACGTTACAATAAGGGGAAAATACTCTAAGTAGTTATGTAAATCTGCTGAAATATAAATACCATAATCTTCTCAAAATCCTGCATAGCTAACGAATGGGGACATTTCTTCAAAGATAGGAAACAGCTGTAACTTGCTCTTATTTGGATGAATGCTCACATTTATTTTATTCACTATATTTACGGTAATTTCCAGGAATGTTTTTTAAAAGGGGGCGTGGCAACATCATTCAAAAATTCTTCGCAAGCAAAAAGAAAAAAATTCTCAAAATCAGGAAAATTCTAATCCGGGTGAAGAATTGGGAGTGCTCAGTATGCCTTTAGCTCTTTAGCTGCTCAATAGTGTCTTTATTTTCACTTCCATTTATTAGATGCTCCCGGGGGATCCATTTTCCTTATATGATCAGCAAGTTTTTTTTTGTACGTAAATTTGATTTTTTTTTAAAACGGGGGAAGGGGGACTCTGTGATAAGTCAATTATTTTATGTAAGTTTAAGAAAAATGTCTGCTGCAAGAAAAGAGAAAATAAACTGTAATGTGCATTATGTTAAAATCTTTATTATTCAATAACATTTAAATTTATCCGAGATAAATTCTATATATAAATAGATAACAAAATCTTATGAATTATGAATAATGAAAATTTACTGGAAAAAATAGGCATGTTTATTTTATTCTGCATTCAAAATCATTTACTTTACGTCGCTACTTTTATTTTTATTGTTTTATCCTAATTCATTATTTTATCACATGCTGCGCTTGCCCCAACGGTCGCACCGTAATACATATTAATGGTTCTAGCACCAAAAAGAGAGTCTGGAATCATTTACTAGATCTTGACCTTAAAATATAAAAAAACAAACACAAAAGTTCATTGTACAAACATTTGTACGACTTTCAACTATATGTCTGTTGTTGTTGTTACTTCCGATGATAATCTTTATTTGCTGCACATGCTAATTAAAACAATGGACTTCCAACAGGATTGATTTTTTAACAATACATTGTTGTTTAATAAAATAAGGGTGCAATGTAACAGTTTATAAGATTATATATGCAATTTTTAACCAGTGTTTTGAGCTTTAAAAAGATGAAAAGTAGTGATCGGCATAGGTACCCGCATACGAAAGCAACTGACGATCCATCGAGAGGTCGTTGGAACACACAGTCACGTTTCTTTAAAAGGAAAATGCCAAAACCTACTAAATTTTTCCTTCTCATCCTGATTTCTAATCAATCAACTCCTATGTATGATTATTCATACACTATGATTCAGAAAATTTGTTATTAATGTTCTAGTGAATCATTGATTAAGATGCTCAAAATATCGTGTATGAAATCAATTAAGAAATTGGGATTAAAACGAAATAAACATTGAATATAGAACTTAAATATTAATTTATTCTGAAACTTTTTATAACGCGCAAGCTACTTCGCCTCATATGTATGTTTTTTAATTTATACACCGTGACCCTGCTTTAATATCGTTAACCGTTCTATTTTCTTCTAAAAAGAAAGTCCACGAAATGTATATTCAAATTGATTTAGTGTTCGTGTCTAGCGTTGATTTTGCGAGAACTTTGTCGGGACGAGCCAAACTTGTTGAACGCCTTTCTGTACAATTTAAACACTCTGTTATTATACACGTAGCTTGTGAAGAGGAACAAACCCTGTAGACCATTCAGGATAGCAATGATGTAGGAGAGGACAGACACGCCAATGAAAGTGTCCACAACCTGAAGAAGCCACGACACCCCCGTTAGAGTAAACAGTTTGACGTACACTGTGAGTTGAATACGATAGCCTGTCGTACTATCAACGTTTGGTGTTGATTGTATCTTGTAGGCAGTCATTATGTAAAACGTGATATTAGTAATACAGACGATCAACAAAGGTCCGATCAGTGTGACAATAAAAGCAGTTCTACTCGTCATCAACGTCATCAGTTTGTCATAACCAGTGAACTCGCCGTTCGTAATAGTCAACGACACAGTGATATTAGCGGAGACTATAAAAACCGAGATACCGGTGGCGTACGCGAGATATTTTAAAATAGTCAATCTACTGTACGATTTGGTATGTACGCTGCGTGTCTCTGCGTGAAAAACACGATACATATGAAAAGAACACACTTGAAGCCAAAAAAACGTTGATAACCAGAAAAAGTGAGTCAAAGCGGACGCAACAATCATTGACGTTGAGCGAAAAAATGGTCTGACTACTAGACAAAGTTGTGCAAAAAACAAAAAGATAACTAAAATCATATTATTCCAACCTGGAAGTGTACGCAGACTTTGAAACGCACAATAGGTAAGGAATGTAATCAACAAAAAGAAAAGTGATACACAAATAAGTGTCAAGGTTAAAATGACAAAGTTCGATTTTCATGAATCAAGACCTCTTCAAGCGTCTGTATGTACCTTTGTATGTCCTTGGCACAAACTCTTAATCCACCATCAAAAAATGATTCAAATTTATGAACTGAAATAAAAAATCTGGAAAAGGAATATTCGCTTCGAATATCGGTCCAATCAACACCAAATTCATTGCCTTTTAAATGAATTTGTAGACACGTTAGAATCGGACTTACCAATATATTTTTATATACGCTCGAAAACTTTAATCCTTCATTCGCTTTTATAAAGCAATTTTCTTCTTTGCTAAGTTTCAATGCTAGATACGGTAACATAAGTGATTCTCCACTCCTCGTTACTGTGACAGCAACATCAACGTTATCGTCAAGCATCCAGTTTGATGAAGTTTGAGTGAAGTTTATTAGCTTGGATTCCACTGCATCCCTGTTTAGGAGAGTATCTGATTCGAATACTTTAAGATATACGAGTAGATCCCCATTTCTCACATTAGTGGCACTGCAAGTGTAAAAACTTATAATAATCAAATCTTCTATAAAAATAGTCTGGCTGATTAGTGATTCCACCGTAGAGATGATTTGCTTTTGTAAGCTTCGTAACAGAACTTCATGTGTGTCATTATTTTCTGTGAGCTTTATAAACTTCATATTCAACGTTAAAGTGTATCTTAGCTGACTTTTAAATGAAAAGAACGATAAACAGGCTCCGTTTTGTTTATATTTTCCCGGAAAGCATGTGTAGTTTCTGCAAGTATGCTGAAATAAAATCAATAATTTGAGAGTATCAATTTGTAAGAAAATATTGGTATTTTAAAGGATTTAACACGTCTAGTTTTTACTAACCCCTTTCGATGAGATTTTGTGGCTGTATTTGTATTAGAAATAAGTAAAACTATGTGTGGTAATGAACTAGTAACAGAAAATTATAGAAAATTCAAGCCATAATCAAATATAAAGGCATCAAATGAAAAGAAAACAAAATCAGCCACAGAAATTATCAATATTCGGTTATTGATACCGTCCATGTTTAGCCAGATGAGGTTGAAGGTTTCTGTTCGTTATCTTTATGTAAAGATAGGAGACAAATATTTATAGCCATTATGTAAAATCTATTTATTTTTATAAATATAAAAGAAAATGAAATGTATTAGAAATTACAAAAGAAACCTAAAATAACGAAAAATTATACTTGATTTTTTTTTAGCATTAAATATTATTTTTTTTATTGAATGCCTAAATAATAGTATATAGCCGCAAGGACAGATCTTTACTTGCAGTTCATTCTTTGTACCAAGAAAAGAATGAGTTTTGCTCTTATAAAGTATCTCAATTTCTTCAACCATTGTTCCAACAATAGACAAGTCAGAGGAAGTTTTTACAAACATTGAACTATTTGTATACCAAAATGTCCAATTGTTATTACATATGAATAAATTTGATCTTGAGACGTCTTAAACCTCCACGTAAACAACGTGTTTATGAGAAAGTTGTTTTAAATTTTTATACCAAAATAACTATCAAAACTCTTTAAAATAAAAAAAAAAATGAGATGTACATACCATTATCGATTAAAAAAACACGAATAAAGACTTACATGGTATTTATCGTACATTTGGTTCGGTAAACACACCAAATGATTTTTCTCAACTGGAAAATCACTGGAATCAGAATAACTCGATAAACCAAAGGTAAAACGGAAACTCCAGACCAATTCATCGTTTGAAATAGTTATATCAATTGGAACTTCTTTTTTTCTCTGTATACAATGGTGCTACACTCAGTTACATTATCAATTTTGCATTCTTCGCAGAATACATTGTTAAATCTGGAACAAGGATGCACGGAAGGGAATTCTTCACAAGCCCTTACTAAATTTGGAACTTCTTTTTGTATGCAGGTTTGCTTTGTTTCTAAATGGTAAACATTAGTAGGGTTACAAACGAGACAAAAAATATTTTTGAATACACGCTTCTTAGAAAACGTCGGTGGAAATGTAAAAATATCAGCTTTTTCACATGCATTGAAGACATCCTCATCAAAGGTTTTCCAAGTTCCAGTGACGTTGCAGGTTGATATGTCTACGTCACATACGTCACTACATCTCATAGCTGTGGTTGGTGGATTAAAACTGATGTTACAGTTGACCCCTTTGAGGTGGTTTACAAGATGACTAATATTTCTAAAGTTTCTGTAATTGGTATACTTTTTGCAACTGAAATTTAACGGCCATGGGTTTACTTTCTGCAAAAAGTAAGCAATGAAATCTTGATTAATTGAATCTACATTCAATCCGCATAGGTAACACATCACATTTACATACGTTTCATTAAATTCACTTAATCCATCGACGGGATATGCTCGATAAAAATCGGAATTATTTCTTTGTAAGCAAAAACTCTTAAATCTGTTAGTAAACGGGCATCCGTCTATAACACGAAATTCATTTGGAAAGTAATTTTCTGTTCCTGGGTAACTTTTGCTTATGCAAGTCCAGCTTTGTTGCAGAGCAAAGTCTTCACAACATTCTGAGGTACACCCTACACTGCAGGAACAATTTCTTTGTAAAAGCTGCGTGTACGCTGGCAGTAAACCTAGTGTGCAGGTACCATGTTTTGTTACAGCGAAACTAGTGTATATTAAATTAGTAATATTTATTGAATAAGAGGCAGTTGAGCGATCAATGTCGGATGGAATGACAAATTTGTAGTGTTTATCAATTAATTTCGAACAAAAATGACGATTTGTTGGGAAGTTTACAATATCATCATTCAATGTCTGTCCTTGTTTATTTACGAATGTAGTGGAAACTGTTTCTTCTTTTTCAGTTGTTAAAACCATGGAACCTGATTCAATATCTGCTCTCTGAAAATAGTTAATAAAGTGCTGCACACTTAATTTAAAAAACACAGTTGTGTCAAAAGGCATTGACTCGTTTTCAAGATAATTTTCAGATATGTAATATAAAGGAACGTCTTCATACTTGTCTTCAAGAATATCATTGCAACCAAAACAAAAGTAATTCTTATAGGGAAACGATGCTTCTATACTAGGATTATTTCAACACAACTCAGTTTGTGGGTTTAAATATGTACAGTTATCTATGAACGAATTTTGTATGAATTCGGGAGGGTTACACATAGCGCAAAAAATGTTCTTGAAGATTCCATAAAACGCTTCATACGCACTAATACAGGCTTTCTCAATTTGGTAGTCATAATGTTTCCATGTCCCAGTAACATTGCAAGACGATATCATGTTATCGTAGTGTAAAGGACAAAGGGGCGTGTAAAACCATTTGAGTGAGAAATCTAATCTGCACAATTTTGTCTTTACAGCGTTGAAAAATTCATCGTACGATGAAACAAAGTTAAAATCTTCCAATTCTGGACAAAGTACACTCATGCTAAATTCTTCGTAATCAAATTCATTATTGCAAATTGAGCAATACTTATTCTGATACACTCGATATGATTCTTGACCACGAACTGGTGGGTTATTCAAATGGTCTATTTCCGATCGGATCATTGTGCAATTTTCGAGAAGGCTTTCATTTGCGTTTAATGGACATGAAGCAATAACCTCGGTCAGCTCTTGTATGTCCGATGAAATAACACTAAGATCCTTACACTGTAAGTAACCGTATTGGAAGTAATAATCAGGACAGCAATCTCTTAATAATTTTCCATCAAAGCAATTTGGATCGCAGTAACAGTCAGGACACTTTTTTGGAATATTAAGTCCACCTGGAATTTTCAGTGACTGGAGAATTGTCTTATCGCAAACTATGTCAGTTCCACAAAACAAGATGCTTTGTAAAATAATATGCGTAACATTGAAAGCAGGGGGTTGCATATCCTGGGTTTCTTCCTCTTCTTGTACACTGTTAAGCGTGTTGGTATTCACAGTAAGGCATGCACATATTGCATATACAAAAGTATTCTTCAACATTTTGTTGTTTATAAAGAAAAAAACAAAAAGCAATATCGACTTTAGAATATCTGATTCATCATTTGTAAAATTTAGACCGTTGAGGCTTATATATAGACTCCATATACTTACACTGATTGGCTAGCAGGATCTTCCGAAGAAAAAAAAACCAACGATTTTATAAAAGATGCAGTATACACCTCAGCGTTACTCTAGATATTGTATCACAACTCAGAAGAGGTTAAAATGTTTTTGGTTCTTTGTTGCATTTTGCCACGAATATCCGACTACATTTGATACATGCATCATGCAGTTTCAATAGAAGATGCATAAAATCCATCATAATGTTTTGGGTTTTGCTCCGTGTGTTTGTTTTGTGTATGTGTGTTTTTGGGGTTTTTTTAACATCTGACTTATATTCCGTGTAATTAAAAACTAGGGGAACAAACTCCTTTAAAGATATATTAAATTAATCTCAACAATTGATAATGAACTGAATAAGTATATATAATTATGTTTTTGCACTTTACTCTAACTGAAAGAAAACTATTGACACCTTGATGGTTTTTGGTTTCATCGTATCAAAGCATCGTTTAAAAATGAACAAATAATGAAGCCCGGTCCCCAGTATTAGAGCACATAACGTTAGATGGAAGAATAATGATTCAAGTCTAAGTCACTGTTTGACTTAAAATGAACCACAAATGTCAATCTACACTACAGCACGGTTCTTTTCCATGGTAGTCAAACTCATGTTTTGTCGTTCCTAAAAATATATAACCGGCAAGTCAAATATTAAACGGAAAAATGTAAAAAAAAAAAAAAATCTTGCTTTGTCCCCTACCGGAATCTTTTCATATTATCCTGTCATGACCTGGCTTGGATTTTCCGCAAATGTTCGATATAGTTTAAAAAATATTTGTACTTTGCTTGGAAGCATTAAATGATCAACAAACGATCAAGTTTGACTTGTAAAATAATTATATTATAATTATATTATAATCAAAAATCTAAAAATGTTGTTAATTTGAACAACTTGTTTTTTGCTCGGGTTCATGCCTAATAATTCAACTTTATAATCGTTCGAAAAATGAATTTTCTATCATGCGAGGTATATAGAATATTAGATTTGCATACCTTTATACATGTAGATAACTTGCATAACTTAAATGATTGTTAAGAATATCTAATTTAATTAAAATCATCATTCTATAGGGGAAAAGACCCTATCCTTACCTGAAATATTCATTAAGAACCAAAAGCGATTTTCTTTAAAAAATTGATGCATGCAGGTAAAATATATTGCTTTATTAGATAATTGATGCAATATTCTAGGAATATTTTAAAATTATCAAAACAATAAGTGCTAGGGGAGATGTTGCAAAACACTTGGCAGTTTTATAGACTTTTTACAAAACTTCATTGCATTTGATGTTTAAAAAATGCTCCATGCGTAGTATATTACTATTTCAAAAAAACTCATCCCCCCTCAAAAAAACCGTACAAAAATGATATTAACAACAACGCAGTTAATAAAAAGGCCATTAAAAATCTCGCAATTTAAAAGTAATAAACTTTTTAAACTTATTAGAAAATAATTCATTCTATTGAATAAATAATTGTTTTTTTTTTATAATTACTACGATCGGGTTGGAACCAAAACTGCCATTTTGAAATTTATTATTATCAAACAAAATGTAATATTTTTAGGTGATAAATTTTTTGAAAAGTTTATGAAATATTCGAAACAACACGTAGGCAGTTTGCTTGGGATAATTAGACCAGAAGGCAAGAATTTAAAATGCTAAAAGAGGTAAGAGTCGAATCAAGTCCCTGAAAATATTGGAGACATATACCGATAATCTGTGATGAGTAGAGGTCAAATACGAAGATCACCGAAATACTACTATTGTATTGAGTTATCATTTCTAGAGGTTTAAAATCTCTAGCAAAATCTAAAGATACGAAGAGGGACAGAAAGAAATGATTTTTGGAATATTTTTTGTGGGTTTAAGCTTTAGATAGCTTACACACTTGTTGATATAAAGGAAATAAGACGTTTGCAAATACATAAAGGTATTTTAAATGTAGGTGTTGTATATTGTGTTTTTTGACAGGATTTGATGAAAAGTATATTTTTATTTAAATGTATCATTGATCTGCACTGATAGGTAGTGTATGATGTTTTAAATCACACAACTTTTGGCATCCCAACAAAACTCAGACAAAAATATGCATTTTAAACAAATTCTAAAAAAGGTCTAAAGAGCAGTTTTGAACAAGCAACTTATTTTTAAGAATACTTAAACGTATTGACATCGATTTGGGTTTTTTGCTTAAAAACTAAAATAGCAGAACTCTACCATCTGCTCCAAAATACATAGATACAAAATACACAAATATATAGACAAAAATACCTCTTTAGTGCTATGCTAAGCATATATGTACATACCCCTTTATCACGTTAACATTACAAAGTAGATTAATCGTTCTTTATATAGATATAAATGTCATTATAATTGTTCGCTCTATAAAAGAATTTAAGATTTTTTCCCATAACACATAATTGGAATTAGTTTCAGAACTATCTATAGTTTTATGTTTGGTCTAAAGTTTTAAAGATTTTTTTCTGAAAGAAGATACAACCATGTTTCCTTATTTTGTATATAAGGAAGCAATATTTTATTTAAAAAGTGTTCATTGGTATAAAGAACTATATAATATGTTAGAAATAATTTGTAAGTAAAAATGTAGATGATTTTATTAAAAAAAACGTAATATAACTAACGTGTTCTTAACCAACATTTTATAGGTATAAATTAATTAACATCAAACATAGAACTAGGTGGCAGGGGGCAGACTAGGTGGCAGGGGGCAGTTTTGCACAAAACATTTTAAATAAGGGGGCAGCATGAGGTTTAGCTGGTTTTTGAAGGTGTTTAAATTGCTAAAATAAATTATATTGTGTTCAGTTTGAGTTAGACATCAGTCTGCATCCCTCGTAAATATGATGCATTAAAATAGAATGTAATTTTTATAACAATATCAGTGACGATACATATAAAAAAAAACTTCAGTTGAAGAGTATGGAGTTGTAAATGTGAAACATTTAGTGCTGTTTTAATTTTTTTTTCATCAAATGATAAAAATAAAAATGTGTTCGAAAATGAAATGGTTATTTGTTAATCTTCAAGGAACTTTTTTCCGTGTTTAAAGTTGTTGACATAGAATTTCAACTCATTCAAAATATAATGGCCGCGAAATATTAAACTCCAATATTTTAATTCTTTTTGAGAGAGGTCTTAAGATACTACGGCGGCGACAGATATTAAGGCCTCAAAATATTGACCCCCTCTAATTTTTTAATTCCTATTTAAGAAGGGGTTAAAGATATTAGTGTCTATTGAATATTAATTACTAATTTTAGTAATTATTAACGAAGACAACTCAGTTCTACGTACATATACAGACCCCCTTGTACTTTCCACTTCCGTCTCAAGTTTTTTAATATCGTTCAATTCGTTTATTGACTGTCGAATGGTGATCGGAAGGTGTAAAAACTGCGTTATTCTTCTCTTTTCCTTCGAATGGTACATGTAAGTAAGTACAGTACCGATCAGACCCAACCTAACCGAAAGTAGACCCCAACTAAAGCCTGGGTTTATTTTCTGGGTTTACTTTGGGTTTATTCCAGATTTACTAGCTAGAGTGGACCCATAGTAATACCAAAGTACATGTAAACCAAGAGTTGACACAGAGAGTAAACCCCGATCAGAAGTATTACCCTGAAAGCAAACACTACATATGTATTTGGAATATACACGGGGCTGTAATGTATAGGTACATGAAATAAGATGGAAAGATTATAAGAGACAGGTCTGATTCACACTTCAATGTGTACAGCAAAAGCAAATCCCGAGGAAACCCAAAGTAAATCCTGAGTGCACCTGATGTAAACCCCGAGTGGATGCATATTTTCAAAAAGCACACCCAGAGTAAACCCCAAGAAAACCCGAAAGTAAATCCAGGGTTTAGTTGGGGGCTGTTCTGGTGGTAGGTTGGTTCTTATCGGTACTGTAGGTAATTATACATGTACATTATGCATTTATATAAATGAAATGAACTCAGAGTATAGAGTACATGCAACTTTGTATTATTGTTAAACACCATCGTCACTTACCACGGTTACCATGTACGATTCTCTCCCATCTAGGAGAGAGCTATGCGTACTCTGGACCTTGCTTGCTTACAGAGAGAGAGAGAGAGAGAGAGAGAGAGAGAGAGAGAGAGAGAGAGAGAGAGAGAGATATTCATTGTTTAGATAAGTAATATTTATTGGGTGTAGATACCTTTTTCTGCATGGTATGTGTTGACAATTAAAACCGCCTGGAACACCCTCCTCCTCGGAAACTATATTATCACCTGGATCACCCCCCCTTCCACCCCTACAAAAGAGTTCTTGGATTTAATTTAATGTATTTAATATGAAACTGCTCAGTTTGATCAAGTTTGACTTGAAGGAGTAAAGACAACTTAAAGGGAGCGTAAATGCCACTTAACAATGATCAAAGGTGGCTTAAAAAAGTTTGAACATTAAAGATCTTTAAGCTCTAGCTTTTAAGGTGACTTAAAGGTGGCTTTAAGATCGTATATCCTTTAAGATCCTATAAGCTACCTTTGATGACTTCCTTAAAGATGGTTTTCCCCCTGTGTTAAGGCATGCGCTTCAGGGGTATGATGGTACCACAACTGGAGATGGGTACATGTAATAATTTACGTAAGAAGTGAGAATTATATTTAAAAATATTGGGCCAGGAATAATGAAACTTGTGTGAAAGTATCCTAAAGAAATGAAGATTTAATTTTATTAGGATTATGATTTTTAATACCCATTTTGTGACTGTGTCTTAAAAGTATGTCTAAATGTAGTGGGCCAGGTTTACAGTTTACAGAGACATGAAGGTGGTTGTTCCCGTGAACAAATTCTGTGAAAAATCTAAGGGCTTCTCAGAAGACTTTACACCATGTACCAACCGAGTTTTGTCCCATCAATCTTTTTAAAATTGATATTTTTATATCTAATATTGATGTTTGAAAAAGTATTAAAAAAGTAAAAGAGTAATTTTTTTAAAAAATAATAGTATTATAAAATTCAGCTTTTCTTGCCAAATGGTATTTATGAAGATAACTTAATTTTTCTCAAATAATTTTTATGTAAAAAAAAAACAATTGCATTGTGACCACCACAATGCAATTGTTTTTTTTTTTACATAAAAATTATTTGAGAAAAATTAAGTTATCTTCATAAATACCATTTGGCAAGAAAAGCTGAATTTTATAATACTATTATTTTTAAAAAAAATTACTCTTTTACTTTTTTAATACTTTTTCAAACATCAATATTAGATATAAAAATATCAATTTTAAAAAGATTGATGGGACAAAACTCGGTTGGTACATGGTGTAAAGTCTTCTGAGAAGCCCTTAGATTTTTCACAGAATTTGTTCACGGGAACAACCACCTTCATGTCTCTGTAAACTGTAAACCTGGCCCACTACATTTAGACATACTTTTAAGACACAGTCACAAAATGGGTATTACATGTTTTGTATAATTGTCTTCATGAATCGATTTTATGCTGATTATTATCATAGTACAGTGAATAGAGTATCGGACGTATGAACTGCTTACCACGAGTAAGAATCCGCCTAAAACTGAACTTTATTTATTTTACAACGATTGATAAGCAAGTTCTGCAACTTATATTAATATCTCTCGTTGGCACGGATGTTAGCGCGAGGGGGTCATTTGTGTGGGAAGAAGCCGGAGTACCCGGAGAGAACCCACGTGTCCAAGCGGGCGACCGCCATACCCTATCACATACAACCACTGTCGATCACGAGGATCGAACTCGTGTCGCAGCGGTGACAAGCGAGTGCATCGTGCACTACGTTACTTGGACACCTCCGAATCCGCCTCATAATACTTATCAAAAATTGCAATTTATTTTCGCCTATTTGACTCATATACTTCTAATGCTTTATGCTATCTTTATAGTAAAATATTATTCTGCCGATTTGAAAAAACTGTTTTTAATGTGTAGCAAACCGTATTAACAATATTATCCATTTGTTGTATGCAGGTTTTTTTAAACGCTTTGGCTTCCTCAAAAGTACAAATAAAATGAATGCAGAGAACGATATTGAAAAATTAAACGGGTATGAACTTGCAATTGGTTTGGACAAAATTAATCTTTATAAGAAGTATTTCGGGCTGCACATGATTTGATCAAGTGACTAAGTTTATATCCGGTGAATTTTTTCATAACATTTCTCTAATTGTACTACTATAATAAACATGTACTGCCATATGTTCTAGATACATGTAATATACTTATATTATACTACATTACACTAATCTATCTATCTATCTATCTATCTATCTATCTATCTATCTATCTATCTATCTATCTATCTATCTATCTATCTATCTATCTAACTATCTATCTATCTATCTATCTCTCATATAGAGATTAAAAAAAATGTATCAGTTTTAGACTTTCTTAACATCGAATTTTTTCCATATTCCGAGACGAAACTTGTTAATATTTTTTAAGGTAAAGATTACTTGGATTAGCTATTTCATAATATTTCTCGTTTTATGGATCAGAGAATAAAGAATGTTACAAGATTTGCAATTTTCTTTCAAAGCTCATAAAGCGTAAACTTATTAGTATTTTGTTTTCAAATTCAATTTTGCTTAGTGAGTTATTAACTTAATCTCAATTTTAATTCCTAAAGTCCAATAATTTGCCTGTTATGAAATCGTGATGGGTAATTTGATATCGTCAAAAGAAGAAAATTGTAAAATAATCAAAAATATAAAGTGCAAATAAAAAGAAAGGAAAACCTTATTACGAAAAACAAAACGCAAAACCAAAAAACCCACAAAAGGAAGAAGGATCGAAAAAACAAATGATCAAATTAAAAATACGTTAACTTGTGGTGTGAGCTTTTATTCACAATTTTAAATGATTTCAATATGATCTTAGTTGACAATTATTTAAATCATAAATTATACAGACCTGGGGTCAACTACTTTGAAATGTAATACATTGAATGACAATTACAATTACATTGAATTTCAATTGAATTGAAACTCTTTCCATTACAATTACCATTACTTTCATTTACAAAACTAATTAATAAAATTACAATTACATGTACTTTGCTAAAGTAAAGAATAACATTACACAATACAAGAAAAAAATGATACAAAGACAATTTTTGATAACAATTTATTTGCAGTTGCTTTTTAGTCTTACGTAAACATGACAAAAAGAGTCTACGTTTAGTAAAAAGAATTGGTAATATTTGCTTGGGTTATTTTTGGAATTGAAATAATTGAACTACCAGTACATGTAATGAATAAATGTTACTGGTTTGATATCTCCTAATTCAGGTTTGGCAACCAGTAGGAAACACTCATTTTTCCAAGGATGGTGGAAAAGACTGGTATTTCTGGGGAATTACTGGCATTTGAAGAAAAACTAGGAAACGAAGTACAACTACATACTTCATCTGTTCGGATGTCGATAGCTGTTCACCTTGTTAACGAAGCAATGTCATTTTATCATTGTCTTTGACAACTTTGTTTTAACAACATTTGCCTACCCATTAATGTTTACAGTATCTTCTTATAAAGTAAATTAAACGTTGTTTATTGCATTCTGTATTAGGACTTTAAACAGGTAAAGATGCAATCTATTCAATTATCAAAAAAAAAATAATTCTTTGATATGTATGAAAAATGGACCCCCCAAAATTGTGAAAAATTAATGTGTGACTGTGTGACTTCCTCAGTATGCAAAACAATAAAAAGAAGCCAATTAGCCCCACCCAAAGTAAATATCTCCCCAAAACAGGAGCACATTACTGTCAAGAGTCAATTCCTTGCTACATTTTGTGGAATTTGATTGCTGCTGCCAACACCTACAGTAATTATAACAGGATTAATGTTTATTGTGTGCTTTAGATTATTATAAATCTAATTGGGTGAACAATGCGAGATTGAAATTCATATTCTGCTATAAGATGCGATAAAGAATAAAAAGAGCTGGTGAATTTAAGATTACAAATACTGGGAGTGAATTTTAAACATACTGAATTGTGTTTTAATGCCTACTGTTTACCTTTTATTACCTAAACACGTGTTTTAAAATGAATAAATGATACAAAATATAAAAGAATTTTCATTTGTGTTTCGTTGTAATTCCCAGTATTTCCCAGGTAAGAGAAAATCAGTGGTCTTTCATGGGACGGAAAATACCGGTATTTATCACTTGTAATTCGCAGCACCGGTATTTCCTGCCAACCATGTTTTAATCAGATTTAATTTAAATTATTAATTTTAATAAGATTAATTTAAAATTTGACATCTTTTTGTTTCATTGATTTCATTTTATACATTCTTACTAGAATTTTGAAATGTCTCTTTAAGTCTAGAGATAGGCTAAATATAATTCAATGTGTTGAAAAGAAATGATCATTACGAGCATTTTTTACGAAAGTAAAGCTTTATGTTACAATACTTGTAATTGAAAAAAGTACATTGCACAATACACCCAATTACTTTTTAAAATGTATTGATTGCAACACACTACTTTTACAAATTACCACTACCCTAGGTTTGATTAAAAATTACAATATTTTAAATTTAGTTCGATTTTGATAGAAATGTTATCTCTATAAGAGGAAAGTTTGCAACAAAAATTCTAGAATGGAGATAACAATTCAAGACTTAATGTTTAATTTGAGCTTTTTCACTAACATCATCTCAAAAGTGCAATTTTTATGTATTTGGAATAGCAATTCGCAAATGCTGTGTTTGTATTCTCTTATATCATTTCAGATCAGTGGCTGACAATCAAAAAGAAAATCTGTGAAAAGAACTAAATATCTATTTCAAATGGCATGTCTAGAAATAATATTTTAATAATGATAGACCAATACACACTTTACAAAAGTTATGTCCCTTGGCCGCCATCTTTTGAGAAAACCCATTAATTTATAACAGTAGCCTTTGTAGTTAGAAGGGTTGAAACTTCGTCATTTGACATATGAAATCGGTTTCCTCTGGGAAGTTTGATTGACCCAAGTTGGGGTCGAAGAAAAAAATTAAATTCCAAGAGATTTCTTCACAGGACGCCAAAATATTTGGTTGCATAAAGGGAAAAGGTGTTTTTTTTCTCTTTTGACCTTTGGGTTGACCCCGAAAAGGCAACAACTCTTGCAAAGTGTGGATTGGACTATAAAAAATTCTGCTCAAAGTTGTTTTAATTTTGCACAAAAGTCACAATATCCTATTGGCGAGGATTTTTACGAAACTACTGAATCTGGAATTCTCTGACCTTAAAAAAGAATGCTTTTTGTTAAAAGTAAAATTCTTGTAGACAGAAATTTGTTTATCTTGTTTAATTTTATTGTCAACCTTATCAGAAAACTAAAACTACAAAATATTTTAAAAATTATTTGTTGGGAAAAAAAAAACTTTAGCATTTAGACATACAACTGAGAAAAAAGTCAGAAAAAGAGTTATTTCCCCTTAGAATAGATAAAATGTTTTGAAAAAAATGGAAATTTAGGATAAAATTAAGCTGCGAAAATATCTTGAACTTAACAGTATTTCTTATTACATCCATGTGATTATATTCACATAAAATGTATGAAACTTTCTTGCACAAATTTTAAAGAATTCAAAGTTTTACAAAAAAGTATGACATCACAGAACACTGGATCTACTTTAAGCGTTGCAGTTGCAACCCCTAATGCTATAAATTCTTGTATTGATAGTTGGCAACATCAACCGCTAATAATAAATCACCGCTTAATGATAGATTTTTGTCATTAAGCGTCGAAAATGCACAGCAGATCTAACGCTTAATATAACAAGCAAAAAGCTACATGGTCAACCCCTAATGACACAAACATTTTTATTTTAAGCGTTGTAATTGCACTCTTAATGATATAATAACATACTAAAATGTAGAACTCTGGCCAATTTTTCTAGTAAAAAAAAAGACAAAAGAATAGATGAAAGGAAAGATAAATGGACAGAAATTTACGAATAATTTAAACTGTCGTTGGTTTTAAGGTATCTGTGGGTTTTTTTTAAAATTTTTTTAATGTTTAATTTTTTTTTAGATTGTTTAAACCTGTGAAGTAAGAGGGTAAAAGTATCTAAATTGTCGCTCTATGTAATTAACAATTCGGACAATGAATCAATTTACATGATTTGCTTAATGTGAAATAATTACCAATAATTATTTTCAAAGACGCAAACAGTCATAGATAAAAAAAAAGATCATGTACCGTTACATATATACCAGTAGCTCAGACATCGGTTTACGCAAAAGAAGTGGCTGTTTTAATTAGCTTGTCAATGGATTATTAAATAATCTACGAGGCTTAAATATATACATGTATTATCTGGCGCTTGTCCTCCGATCCCGCAATTTCTACCTCTAAACTTACTGACCACTGTTCATTGTACTTTTACATACATGTACCTGTTTACTTCTTATGGAAAGAGAGAACTATACCAGTCATTTTATATACACATTCCCTGTAATCCTATGTCCCATTTCATAGATATATCCTTGTATAACACTGTCATTCTTAGAACAATGACACTGCATGCCATTATTAATGAATGGACACTGTTTTTCAACCTTGGTTGTCCCCTTTACTCTCTGTGCACTCTTTAAATTTACCTTCTGTACGCCAATGTCACATGTCCTCTAATTCCTCTTTATAATCGCAACTTCTCGAGCCTTTCCGACAGAGCTCAGAAAAACACGTCGAATGTATTTTATGTACATATGCGTCCATGACATCCCCCCTCCCGCATTCTTTATAAAACGATATAAATTCAACACATTTTATGATTTGTCGAGGTGTGAGCTAGACTTCATTTAAATCAATAATATACCATAAAACACCACAGAATCGACTTATAATCTGTTTAACCGATAATTTGTTCAATGGGAAGCGACTCTATTTTGTATACACTATTACGTCCGGTACTGTTAATGCATTGTATCAACCTCTAATGATAAAACGCCGTTTAATGATAAAAATATCATTAAGCGTTGCAATTGTAACGCCTAATGCTATAAATTCAATTGCATTAATAGCTGATAACATCAACCGCTAATGATAAATCGCCGCTTAATGATAGAATTTTATCATAAAGCGTCGAAAATGCACAGCAGACCTACATGTACCGCTTAATAAAGCAGGCAAAAAGCTACATGATCAACTCTTGATAAAATAAACATTTTAATATTAAACATGCCATTTGCACTCTTAATAATAAAATAATATATCTAATTGTAGAACACTTGTCTGCATTATACTTGTATATAGCTAAATACTGTGTATACTCTTGTATTAGTTTTGCAGTTAGTTTTATTTTAAAATATAATTGGTCTTAATTCTAACAATTTAAGACAATTTTCCACCCATAACAATGATTTCTTCCTAATTTAAGGAGATACAAAACACTGATCCTGTGAATATCATTGCTATGATGCTTTGATGTTCTTACTCTGTTATAACGTAATAATTGATTTGATTTTATTATGCTTTAATGCAATTTATCCATTATGACCTTAAACATGATTTGATAGATCTTTTCCTCTATTTTATGGCATTAAAGTAGTCGTTGCACAATTTCTCAACTTTCTTTTTGAAATTCTACAAAATAAAATCATTATACATATAATGAATTTTATATCATATCAAAGAATAGCTGAACACGATCTTAAGTACTGTTTTAGAGAGACTGTAGAAATCTGAATATATCTTATTTGCTTGAAATGGAGAATTGTTTTTAAAAATCTAAAAAGGGGTAAAGTGTACTGCTTATCAAAGTATTTCTAATAAATGGTAATAAAGGTCGTGAAATTTTTGTTTATTATAGTGCACATTAGCAATGATAGATCTTGTTTAAAAAAACAATTTGAGATATTTTTTAATGCCGCATTTTGATGAATTCTAGAGTCTAAAATGGTAATTTTGAAGCATGCGTGTTTTCATAATATTTTGGGCTCATCATAATTATATTTATTCTAACTATTTTAAGTATATTGCTAGTTTTTTGATATTTCATAAAATACGCCTTTAACGTCAGTGTATACATTTTTTAAACAGCAAAATAACTGATTTTGTAAAACGAAGTTAACAATTTCAATAAAACAAGGCGAGTAAGTGAAAAGAAATTGGTATATAATGTGGGTGATATCCTAATGCCTTTAAATTTGAAAAATAACAAATATATATTGCGGGAGCTGCATCATCCCTCTTCAATTGAATTTGACTCAGTGGATCTAAAGAAGATTCTTCAATAACACCCCTAATGTATTGTATCATATGATACAATATTGTAGATATTGTTGTATGATATTGCATGTAATCAGTTGATATGATATTGTAGAATATGATATTGTATTGTATCATGTGATACGATATTGAATCGTGTAATATGATATTGTATGATTTGATGTAATATGATATGATAATGTATTACATGATATAATTTTGTATAATAACGTATATCAGTTTTTTTCTGCGTGTATCTAATTTCCGCTTTGTTTGCGACGATTTCCAAATCGCGGAAAATATATCAGCGTAAATTTGATACAAAGTTTTGTTCTTATAGTATAGTTCTCTCTTTCCATAAGAAGTAAACAGGTATGTAAAAGTACAATGAACAGTGGTCAGTAAGTTTAGAGGTAGAAATTACGGGACCGGAGGACAAGCGCCAGATAATACATGTAGGTATTTAAGCCTCATAGTTTATTTAATAATCCATTGACAAGCTAATCAAAACAGCCTCTTGCGTAAACCGATGTCTAATTTTACCTGAGCTACTGGTATATGTAACGGTACATGATCTTTTTTTTTTCTATGACTGTTTGCGTCTTTGAAAATAATTATTGGTAATTATTTCACACTAAGCAAATCATGTAAATGGTTTCATTGTCCGAATTGTTAATTACATAGAGCGACAATTTAGATACTTTTACCCTCTTACTTCATAGGTTTAAACAATCTTGAATGATATTTTTACTATGACTTTGAAATAGTGAAAATTTGATTCGCATAAATTTTATATACCGTTTTATGTTATGAAACGCGCAAAAACATGACGCAGAAAAAACCTGTTATACAATTACTCTTGCCAAAAAAAAAAATTAAACATTAAAAAAAATAAGTACAGATACCTTAAAACCAACGAGGGTTTAAAATATTCGTAAATTGCTGTCCCTTTTATCTTTCCTTTCATCTATTCTTTTGTCTTTTTTTTTACTAGATATATAGAAAAATTGGCCAGAGTTCTACATTTTAGTATGTTATTATATCATTAAGAGTGCAATTACAACGCTTAATGAAAAAAAATGTTTGTATCTTTAGGGGTTGACCATGTAGCGTTTTACTTGTTATATTAAGCGCTAGATCTGCTGTGCATTTTCGACGCTTGATAACAAAACTCTATCATTTAGCGAGGATTTATCATTAGCGGTTGATGTTGTCAACTATCAATACAAGAATTTATAGCATTAGAGGTTGCAACTAAAACGCTTAAAGTAGACCCAGTGTTCTGTGATGTCATACTTTTTTGTTAAACTTTGAATTCTTTAAAATTTGTGCAAGAAAGTTTCATATATTTTATGTGAAAATAATCACATGGATGTAATTAGAAATACTGTTAAGTTCAAGATATTTTTGCAGCTTAATTTTATCCTAAATTTCCATTTTTTAAAAATACATTTTATCTATTCTAAGAGGAAATAACTCTTTTTCTTACCTTTTTCTCAGTTGTATGTCTAAATGCTATAGTTTTTCTTATCCCAACAAATAATTTTAAAAATATGTTTGTAGTTTTAGTTTTCTGATGATAAAATTAAACAAGATAAACAAATTTCTGTCTACAAAAAATTTACTTTTAACAAATAAAATATACGGTTTCCTGATGCTAAAATATGCTTTATTTTATGTTTATCTAGCATCTCAAAAAGTGTGAAAACATGTATATTTTTTATAACAATTGATGAAATTAAAGTCTATTCAATTGAAAGCAGTTCGGTTTTTCAACTTTCATCAGAGGATTTTACGAGTATGGAGTTACTTTAATGATATTTTTATCATTAAGCGGCGTTTATTCATTAGAAGTTGATGCATTGCATTTGATGTGTTGTTCCGAGATCTACCGGAAAGCCCCGAGTAGTTGCCATTGTCCCCTCTCATCACTGTACCACATAAAAGAATTGTTGACTTAAAACGGAAGTGCAAAAAAGTTTCAACTACCTTATTATTTATATTTATTTTTAGAATACTGACTTATTTAAAAAAATGGAAATGGACAGCTCGAAAAGTTTTTCTTCTTGTACTAATGTAACGAATACACAAATCTTGGTCATCATGTGGAATAATGAGGTTTTTTTTTAACTTAAACATTCAAAATCTACTGCTTTTCAATTATTTTTCTAGATAATAAAAAATCAATTTCATTTCAAATGGCTCTGATGAATTGTTTCTTCATTGTACATTAATATCGTCAATTATATGTTGTTGTTGACTGTGTCGTTTTTTTGTATTCTTCATCTATTGTCAAGTTTGCTTAATTGAGAACACGAACGTAATAGACGACTTGAATTAGCTAACTATAGGCTTAAAAAAGGTATTTTTACCGTGTAATTTTCACATATACATTAAGAAAAGAAAAATCGGTATTACTTCTTTGAAATAATCTTATCGTTAATGATAAATATTTTTTCTTAATCTTTTTTTGATAATTGATTAAATGATTTAGGTGTATATGTAAGTTAAATGCAAGACTTGATGTTTAATACGGGCTATATGAGAAGGTAACAATCAATGCACAAAAATATATAGATAACCCGTCAACGCAGGAAATATACTTTAACAAAATTGTTTGCTACTTTTTTGTTTTAAAACTGTGCAATAATGTTTTTCCTTTATCGCATGCGTGTAAGCTTTATAAATGAATTAAAGGTTTTTCAAAATGGCATCAGAAGAAATTTAAAAACTAAAAAAAATTGCATGTCATTTTTAAATTAAAATTACTGTGGAATCATTAGATTTCGTGGTGGTTCAATTTTCGTGGAATTCGTGGGTACCTTTCATCCACGAATTAACATTCTCCACAAATTAATAAATTAGGGTAATAAAGTCATATTTCCTCTATAGGTTTAAGAGAATACACGAAATTACGTCCCCACGAACCTGTAAAATTTTAGCAATCCACGAAAATTGGCCCCCACGAAAATTAATGATTCCACAGTATATGTTGAATCTGCACACAGTACAAAGGTCACGACGTTTCGATTTTAAGTATGTTAGCGTAATGGATGGAAATATATATGTTCATTTATAATTTTTATGCTTGCAATATAGTATCTATAGTGTGTTCGAATAGATTTCAAGTCACGTATGAATAGTAGGGTCCCAAGGTTATGTTACACTGAATCTCGCTCGAAGGTAAATACTGGTTAATTTTGGCGGGTAAAACATATTGGATTATCTCTATACTAATAAAATATAAAAGGTTATAAAGAAGTTGTTTACTGTTCTAAGTTGTATGTGTAGTAAAATGTTTAGCAACCGGCGTTCTTGATAATCTTATTGTTGATCTAGTAAGCATTCGATTTTTTCATTTAACTGCAAACAGATGATAAGGGAATAATTTTCATGATTTTCTATTTTTTAAAAGGTAAGTCCAGATATCAATATGCTTGATAGTGATGTTGAAATCTGATTTATTTATGCGAAGATATTTTATGCTAATATACTAATCTCGAATGTTGATATTAAGAAGTCACATGTCAACATTATACATGTAATCCTGTATGCTCACATAATAAAGTTACAAATCAGTCTACAATCTAGCATGTTGACATAATCAATTTGTATGTTTACTTCTTACTCACATGTTGACATAATTAAGTCGCTGATTAACAATATTGACTGGGGTTGAGAACAACATTGATTATATTGCCCCGAGGGAAAAAATATTGCCCGACTTGAAGATATTTTTTAATGATTTTTTTTAGTTATCGTTGTTATCAATAGCTTGATATAATAAGGCGTATCCATACCTTATTCTAATATAACATAATAAAGAATTGTGTTTTTGATAAAAATTAATTATATATAAAATATTAATGAATTAAATTATTATATCACCACAATATCTATAAAAATATTAACTATGAAATTGGGCTCTTTAATGATCAAATTGATTATAGGCATCCGGCTTACTCTCCGCGTATTTTAAAATATAATGACTATAAAATTTTCAATTTTCTACACTATTGTCTCAGAGGCCAAAAATTCGGAGAAGAGTTATTCAAATATTGTAATGTTTACAACTAATCTGAAACTAAAAAGACTCGATCTAGAGACTTTTCCTTTCAAATCATATCATTACGCACAGTTGTTGAATGTTCTGTAACATGTTATCTACTAGTTGTTTTCAAGGGAATAGGGTATCATAGATATATTAACAATTTTCCTTTACTCTACCTGAGTATAAATGATTGGATTTACAATATAAGGCGAGGTGTGTGTATGTGTCCTAGAGCCGGGCACCCTGCACCGTGTTACTTGTCAGAGTTCTTATTGTGTTCGTGGAGTACCAGGTTATTTCACCCTTATTTAGGATTACTTCTCCTGGTACCCCACCACCATTCCTCTAGACTTCTCCTACCACTGGTGCAACTTAATTCAACCATTGCTCTCTTTCTTTCGCTTCTTCTTCTTGGGCGTCTTTCTTCTTCAGCTGCTAGATCAATTCTCTCTGAGAACATCTCAGCGCGTCCTTATATTACATTGGATCATTCCACCTGTCAAAGGGGTAAATAACATTCTGGGAGAGTCCACTCTAGTCTCCTTAGATACATCCTTTGATGTTACCGAACGCCCAATCTTTTACTGTTATAGTTCTTAGTCTTGATTTATATCAATTAAAATTGTAACGAAATGTACTGCACTATGACAATGTGGAATCATCATTGGACCAATTTTCGTTGGCTTTCTAGGGAAACCCTTGTCCACGAATTTACACCCCAACGAACGTATATACAAGCACTGGTTTAATATTGATCACAATAATTCGGATTACACTACTAATAAAATTTCGTTCCCACGAAACCAGGAAATTTTGGCTCGCAACGAACATTGGCTACTACAAATATAAATGATTCAACCGCATATTACAAACGTCAGGTGACCAACAGATAAAATTGGGTATATAAATTCAGATGCACAACGACTTGACGTGATCATTTTTGTTTAAAATCTTCTACAAAGTGGGTCTCTTGATATTGTTGTCAGAATGTTGAAAAAGGTTTAAAAAAACTTAACTGACAATAGGATAATACAGTCATTGGGTCTTAATGATCCTAAACTCTAAACAGTTATATTTTTTTTATCAAATCGATTGCTATACGTAAGCATAATATATATGTATTGATATTTGAGATTCACCAAAAAATACTTTCTAAAAAAATGAAATGGACTTTATAGAGTTTAAATAAATGGTTCTCTTAGTTTCTTATTTGGAATATACATATCAAAATGATTGCTTATCTAAAATGAATGTAAGAAAAAAAAGGAATGGTGGCGTTGGCTTTTTGTATAAATCTGTACTGGGTCTGTATTATTAGTGATACAACAGGCAACCAAGTGTGCTTAGTAATAAATACAAAAAAGATGCGCGCAGGAAAAAACAAGATCAAATATTATCAGGAGGCAGCCATAAAATCATTTTTTCTTACAGCCGCGAGATTACTTTCTTCTCTCGCATTATCCGAACTGACTTCTGGTTTTTTTGCACAACTGACTGTAATATATAATACAGTATATACGTGTCCCACGAATGTTCAAGAATACTGCATTGTCCCAAGTAATTTCTCAGAGCATTTCTGACTCAAGAACGTTGATGTATCTTTCTGATACTTCATATCGATAAAATGCAAATATGCATTGCAAAAATGGTGGAGAGAGGCCAGTCGCCTCCCCTGTCGCTTCTGGATTGCAAGAAAGCTGATGCATTATACAAATCTATTTCAACATCTTCTCAAATCCATCGTCTTTGCAGCGTTGGTTTAATGTTAGTTAAATTTGATCAAATCATATCGTTTATTTTTCATTAACGTATAGGCCTAACCTGGTGCATTTAATACAAATAAAAAGGGATAATTATCAATGGTTTACAGTTGGTTTCCCTTTAAACCACAAAATTATGAATTTTAAAGTCAATTGAACTCTTTTATAAGGTTAGGATATCCTAACTAAAGATGTTTGTAACGTATGTCCCACGTGCAAGTTGGTCTTATAATAAAAATCTTTCTAATTTTACCTTATTTGTATTATTGAAAAGTATTTTGACATGTATTCTGATGTCTTAAAGTATGAAGTTAACCTTTTTTTTTTTTTTTAGCTCTTTTTAAAAAAAATCACGAATCCTGTACATGTATATAACAAACATTCGGAAGATTTGCAGTAAGTATCTAAAATGTTTCCCTTTGTCCATTTCTTCCCCCTTTATGAACATTTGTATTCTCAAATATCTAGAAATATGCAATTAGAATAGAATAAAATGACCATTAAATAGTTTATATTTCAGTGTTATTAAACATCAAAACAAGCCATACTGTGGAATCATTAATTTTCGTGGGGGCCAATTTTCGTGGATTGCTGAACTTTTATGGGTTCGTGGGGACGTACTTTCGTGTATTTTCTTATACATACAAAACGAAATATGACTTTATAACCCTAATATATTATTCTTGGAGGATGTTAATTCGTGGCTGAGAGGAACCCACGAAATCCACGAAAATTGAGCCACCACGAAATCTAATGATTCCACAGTATACTGCACAACACAATTTAACAAGAGAATTAGGGGGGAAAGGAAAAATATATTTGTACATCATAGCTATAATATTTAAAACAAATCCTTCAAAGACTGTTCGTTCAGCTGTACACTTTTTTCAGCTGAAGAATGTACATACATACAATTCGAATCCCATGCACAAATTTTAACCTAAAAATTTTCAAATATGACATACCAAACTTCATTGTCAATGCTTAACAGAGATAAATGTAGTTAAATGATTTTATGTATTATTATGCAATTAAAAAAAAAACAAGCTGTACGAACGAAATCTAAAACAAGTATCAGATGTAACATTAAGATAATTTAAACGCACATACACCCCCCCCCCCCCAAAAAAAAAAACCCATTTAATTAATGACAAGATTTCTTAGACAAATAAGACGTAAAGACAGTTAAACAAGAACTAATACATCGTATATGCGTTTCAAATCATAAAAATAAACCGTTTAAAACAAACAAACACATCAGAATTCTTTTAATATAAATCTAGTTTAACATATCTGCATTTTATAATCTATGAAGATAATGAATATGATGCATGCACAGTTTATCAAAACACCCTATCTATACATTACGCTTAGTTTCAAGTGTCTTTCACCCTACAATATAAAACGGCACTATATACCACTTGACTTCTTATTTGCTTACATTTGTTTGAGAATCATACGTAAGTTATTTGAAGTTTTCAATTTTTTTTCCACCTTGAATTTCTTCGTTCATGGTAGGGAAAACCCTGATCGTCTAATGACGTTACTTCTTTCGAAGACCAAATGCTAACTGATATTCTATCTTCTTTCTGGCCGTTTGATGTCCAAAATACAGTTAATAGTGCCTCCGCAAAATATATCACAATTCAACACAAACACACGAAATACTGTTGACATATTATTTGCATCACCGGTCATTCTTAAAGCTTTGGCTTTTTCCCGAGTTAAACCCATACTGTGTCCACTTATCCTTGCTTCATGACGTACACCAATGTCAACGTTTCAAGTCAATTTTAATGAGGACTATTTGTCTTTACTTTCTGATTTCTGTTCAAGCCCAGTTTATAGAAACATTACTCTCAAAATTATTTGGTTATTGTTGACACTCCAAAAAAATCTGATAGTGCTCCGTAATCTCATTTTTGTAAAATTAAAATTAAAAAAAGTTTTTAGAAATGAAGGAATATATTCAATGTTTTTATTTCACATTATTTAAAATAATTGTTAAATTATATGTCTACCAAATTTACAAATAATATAACTTAAGGTAAAATATCTACGGTAAACGTATTCGTATTTTTTAGGGATGTCAATTTTACTCGGTTAGCTTAGTCGATTAATCGGAGGCTTAAATCGAGCGATAGTCGAGCACTCGTTGATTTATTTGAAACTGCGTGTCATTTTCAAATTAAATAATGCTACTGTCGCATACACCATACATGTATCTTAAACTCAAGAACATTTAAAACTTATGATAATGAGTATATTGAAATGTTTTAATATGATAGATGTATTTGATTTCAAATAAACCAAATGCCAATGACAATGACAATTTCTTTATTCTCTGAACTGTATAAATTACAGTGTTGAGAAAAATCACAAAAAAATTTTGAACAATAATACATATAATACATACATTGCATGCATTGGAGTGACAATACAAAAGTGAAAAAAAAAAATGAAAAAGGGAAAAAAGTATGATAAACAATTAACCTAGAGAGCTAACTCTCTCAATTATAACTTTAATGAATTTACACAGATTAATCAACAATTTTTTATTACTAGTATTAAAGAGTTGTTGAAATTTGTAAACATTTGGTTGTGTGTAGAAGTATGAAGGTATGTATAAAAATCTCTTTTCTTTAATTGTTACATCTGTACAATGAAATAAATAATGAAATTCATCTCCTATCTCAATACAGTTACATACGGTACATATACGGTTTTCACGAGGTATATCATACCATCTACCTCGTTCTATAGGCAATTTAGCATTACTTGTTCTAAACATACAGAAAGATTTCTGATATTTTTATGGCAGATCTAATAAGTATTTTTCCAAAGATAATGTAGTTTTAAAAATTCTATAGTTAATACCTTTTGATGAATTATACATTTCACTATTCCATGACTGCTTGAATTGGTCTAGAAGTATATGAAAAACTGTTTTCTTAAGCCACTGGATATTTACATTTTGTTGATACAAAATAATAGATAGACCACAATTATTCAATATTTTAACAATAAATTTAAACCAGGGTCTGTTCATTTTACCCATTGCATATTGTAGTTTTGACGCAACTTTATTATTTTGTGAAAAGACAAGTTTACTCCAAAATGATATCATGCGGACTTTAACATTAATTATTAGTGGGTATCGTCCAAGTTCCCCATAAACCATATAATTTGGTGTTGAAGACTTTAAGTTTAAGATATGTTTACAAAATTTCAGATGTAACTTTTCAACAAGTGCTATATTACCAAATCCCCAAACTTCACATCCATATAGTAAAATAGGTTTCACAATTTTGTCAAACATATCTAATTTACAATCGATTGACATATTGTGTTTTCTACATTTGGCTATTACACTATACATAGCTCTAGTAGCTTTTTCACAAAGTTCTTTCACATTGAGATTAAATGATCCATTTTTACAAAAATGTACTCCAAGGTATTTAAAATTATCTACAATTTCTAAACTAATGTCTCCATACTTAAATGAATAATCTACACGTGATCTACCTTTATTAAAAATGACAATTTTTGTTTTATCACTATTAACTTTGAGATGCCAGTTTTTACAGTATCTTTGAAAAACATCAAGTCGATGTTGAAGATCATCAGGAGATTCAGATAATAGTATTGTATCATCTGCATATAATAATACAAAAAGTCTAAGATATAAATTACATTTGTTTTCTAATTGGTATGATAGTGATGTCAAACCCTCTACATCATATGTTGATAAAAATTCTTCTAAATCGTTAAGATAGAGTGCAAATAAAAAAAGTGACAAATTTTCACCTTGTCTAACACCCACTGTACATGGAAACATATCAGAGGTTAAACCCTTGACAGTTACACAAGATTTAATTCCCTTATACATATTTGTGATAACATTAAAACACTTGCCATCAATATTGTTCAACAAAATTTTGTTCCATAGACCAACTCGCCAAACAGAATCAAAAGCCTTTTCAAAATCTATAAAAGCACAAAATAATTTTATTTTAAATGTCTTTGATAATTCTATCAGAGAATATAACGAAAAAATGTGATCAATAGTCGAGTAATCTTTACGAAACCCAGCTTGATTTTCTAAAATAAGTTCTACTCTATTTGCATACTCAGTCAATCTTTCATTGATGATAGAAGTAAATAATTTCCCAAGACAGCTTATAAGTGTGATTGGTCTATAGTTTGATGGATCAGTATTGTTACCTTTATTTTTATAAATTGGGATAATGTTTCCATGTATCCACTGTGAAGGTATAATTCCAGTTTCAAAAATCTTGTTAAATAACTTCACATAAAAATTTAACATAATGTCACATGTATTTTTAATATATTCATTAAAAATCCTGTCAATTCCACATGACTTATTATTTTTCAGTGCTTTAATACATTTTATAATTTCATTACTTGTAATTGGCTGATTAATAGAATTATTAAATTCCCCATCAGATAACAATTTCAATTCATCTTCAGATAATACATGTTCACAAGGTCCATCATTTTCAGTATTACAGCATTTGTTATAAAAATCAAAAAGATCCTTCAAGTCAGCATTACATGTTGACTTATTACCACAATTGGTATTGAAAATTTTCCAATATTCCTTCGGGTCTGTTGTTCGCAAATACTTTAATCTATCTTTCATAATTGTTCTATGGTGACCGACTGCATGTTTTAGTTTCTTCTTGTATAATCTTTCTTTTTCATACAAATTATTTCTAAATATTTCCCCACCATATTTTTTATATAATCTTTTTGCTTTTCTAAAATTTTGTCTTGCAGATTTGCATTCTCCTGTAAACCATGGTTTCTTAAAAGCCTTGGGTTTTTTATCGCATGAATATGGTTTTTGTGTACCAAAAACTTCTTTTGCACTTTGTACAAGTATATTACCAGTTTCTTCTACAATACTATTAATATAATCTAAAGATACATGTTCAGTTGTGCAACATATAAGACTATCCTCCAGACTATTGATAAGAGATATTTTACCATCTACAACATTGTGGTAAGTAACTTTGTCATCACTAACCCATCTTTTTGCAACATCTATATTCATACATTTGTTTGACAATTCATAATCGTTTGTTGAAGTGCATAAACCTGTGTTTATACTTTTAATGGAAGACATTATAACTTGAATTGGATTGTGCACATCTGACAATAGCTGTGAAAAAGGAAGTACCCTCATTTCTGATACATGCTTGATAAAACTTACACTTGCAATACAATAGTCTACTACACTGGAAGATTTACAGGTGTATGCACCATTTTTATCATGTTTGGATCGACCATTCAGAATAAAAATATTACAGTTTTTACATATGTTGATAAGCTTCTTTCCATATTGATTAATGGTTTTATCATTTGATTCTCTGTCTACAAAAAATCCATATTTTTGTAGTTCCATAAAATCATTAGAGCTACATGTATTTCGTAAAATGTTGTCATCTAATACCGGATTTTCAAAATCTACGAGATCGAAATAGTCTTTCTCACACGCTACTATACTGTTAAAATCACCAATTAGACATATACATTCAGTAACAGTTGAAAATGTTACAATTTCTCTTTCAAGTTCGTCAAAAATTTCTAGAGATGAATAACGAGAGTTTACAGGTAGTATATAAATAGTTCCTATAATCAAGTCTTCATATAAATGAACTACATCTTTTTTAACTCTAATCCATAAAACATGGTCACATTCATTGGTAATTAAAGAGACAAACTTACTTAAAGTGTTACGTACATAAACAACAATTCCACCCGAGATGATAGGTTTGACCTGTGTTTACTGATGACGGTGTAATTTTCCACGTCTATAACATCAGCACAATCGGTTTTGGTTTCCGTTAAACACACAATGTCATGTTCGTTGATAAATTCTAGAAAATCTGAAGTTCGTAATTTAGAACATAAGCCGCAAACATTTAAACTTACGAGTTTTAATATCGGACACATGGAGAGAGTTACGTTGGTTGTTTACATTTACCACATGAAGGTAAGGTAATCCTAGCGTTGTGCTGTCGCATTTCTGGATTTTTGCTCTCTGGCGCGGGGCTGCGCGGCGTTCGGATCGTGTCTTCTTGTTTCAGGTGCCTTTGGTTCCGTAAATTGTACATGAACTTGTCTCCCATCGACGAATAATTTATCCGCCACCATTGATGCCCTTTTCCCCTGCTGTTTGGCCGTTTTAAAGTGCGGATACAGTTGCTTTCTTCTTTCGTGGATCTCTCGCGGAAACTGCTCATTCACTCCGTAAGGTTTGTCTCTTAAAGTCGATGGTGCCGCTCGTCGTACTTTTTCTCGATCCTTGAAGAGGACAAACTTGGCAACTATAGGTCTATGCTTCCCTGGAATCCTTTTCCCCATACGGTGGACCCTGTGGAATGGTAAATCATCACTTATATTCATCTCCTTTTGAATGAAGGTTTTCAGAACTTCCTCCGTGTCTTCCTCTGTTTGCTCCTGAATTCCGTCGAAAATGAGTTTATCCCTCATCGATCTTGTTTGGAGGTCTATGTGGCGCTCTTTTAGTTCCTTTAGCTCCCCGTTGAGTGTTCGGACTGTGTCTAGGATTTCACTGTTTTTATTCATGATCTGGTTTGATTGTTCATTAAAGTTGGCCATACTTTCTTTGATCACTTTGATTTCACATTTTTGTTCTTCATAGTGACTATTCATAAAAGTCATACTATTGTCCATATCGCGGACTTTCGTTTTCATTTCCTGAACATCGGTATTTACTGATCGCATGTTCCTTTCCAGATCACTGAGCCTATTGTCAATAGTGTCGAGTTTACTGAGCTTTAACGACATTTGCTCGAGTTTGTCGCACATATTCTTGAGCGATTCGCGTATGTCTACATTTGGTAGATTTTGTATTGGAGACACAAACCCGGCAAATTGACCCTGAGGGGCCTGGGGACTATATGGTACAAACTGATTCTGGGGGGCTGGGGTAGATTGGTTTACAAATCCAGGATTGAAACCAGGATTACACACGTTGTTTATCAAGTGTGGCTCCATGTTACCGTTACCGTTACCGTGAATTCTTGGGATTTCTGATTGAGATGTACTCACGTGTACTTTGCTTTCACTCTCACCACTTATATTAATGTTATTGCTGTTTTTCCTCTTCTTTGTCTTATTTTTGTTAACCTTTTCACTCATTTTACATCGCAATCACTTACTGGAGTAAATACAGAAGTATAATGCAGTTCATTTCGTAAAAATCCAAGAAAAAACTTCAAAAATCACGGACCAGATTTAAAACCGGCCTTACCTCCAACGCATGCGCAGTATCAACTCGGAGTTATAATCACTCAGTTAATGAGGTCAACTCTATACCGAAAGAAGAGGAAAATTAATTTATCTAAATATCTATTAGTAAATGTCTTAGCTTTTCCTTTTTCTGATGTCGCTTGCACATAATTAAGCTCGATGTCATCTTAGACAAAGCATATGTGACCTGTAGCATGTTTAGGCATTGTCCCGTGTCAAATGAACAATTAGTTTAATGATATTAAAACAAACGCTTCGAGATGATTACTGATATGATTAATTTTTCATTTTACAAACATCTAATCCAATAAGTAACTGATTAGAAGAACCATAAATTTGAATTCTTTAAATACATGTTTGCTGAAGTACATATATTCAAAACAATTAGTTGAATTACAAAATCAAAAAAAATAATAATCAATTATTAGCCGATTCAAATATATACCAGGGACACCCGTTCGATGGAACAGAGGGGAACATGATCAAAAATGCCGAGAAAAAAAACTGTTATTTTAATTTGTAGCCCCCCCCCCCCAAAAAAAAACTGCCGCGTTAATAAAACTTTTTTCTCACATTTTCCCTTTTATAACGAGTAATCGACTAAGAAAATTTTATTCGATGATCGGTGTGACCGAGCGATACTCGAGTACTCGTTGACATCCCTAGTATTATATATTGGTCTTCGAAATATCTTTTGACCCATTAAAAAAAACAAAGGGCAATTTATAACAATGCATTGTTTATAAACCAATTTTTTTCTTCCAATCCCAATCGCCTAAAATTTGAATTAAATGAAAACAATGATGAAAATATCATATATTTTGCAGACAAATCTGCATTTACCATACCTTGTTTTGTAAAACACATAAAAACAATTTTATGAACTTATCAAGGATTTACTTAAATTAAAACAAAGCAGAGCATATTAATTGAAAAACCATACTCCTACAGCAAAAATCACCATTAATGCTTCAAAAGAAAACAAACAATTTTTTACACTGTTTGGTAAAATTACATTCAATTTGAAAAAAGCTTCGATAATGTAAAAAAATGTTTTTCTAGCTAATGCTTTATTTTAATAAGGCTATTTTCTTTTTGGGAGTTAGGGAAAATATTCGATATATATTCCAATCATTGAAGAAAATACTATACGATTTGAAACAATATAGTCTTTATCTTTAAAATTAAAAGATAAAGTTCCAGATTTTTCCCTATAACGTCACATATTACTGATTTTAAACTAATCAACTTTTCTATCATGGGCAACACTGAATTCGAAGAGAGATGTGAACGCTGCCCATATTTTACTGTTGAATAAGAAACAATAAAAGATGAGCATTCCATGAAGACCGTTAAATATATCTGCAACATACAAGAAACTAGCAACATCAACCAAGGTGTCTAAAACCTTCATCAACCAAAATCCGAAAGACAAGAACAGCACCTTAGGGAAAAACGACATTTGTTTCAGAAGAGAATTAAATGTTTCGTCTTGTTTGGGTTCCTCAAGTCTGAGGGCTGTAGAAATATAAAGGATAGTACTTGTAATTAAGACAAAAACCAGTGGACCGAACAGTGTAACAATAAACTCAGTTTTGTATGTCAAAAACAAAGTTTTTTCATAACTCATGTAAATCTGATCAAGTATGGTTAATGGTATTGCAATAGTTGATACTACAAGAAGTATTGATAATCCAACTGCATATATGGTACATTTCATGACCGTTATTATGATAGTTTTGTTTGTTATTTCTTTGACCATCTCGTATCGAAAAATTTGAAATATCTGAAAGGAACAACCTTGAATCCAGAAAAATGTCACTAACCAGGAAAAATGATTAAATGCAGACGCTATGACTTTGTAAAATGGATGGCGTAATAATGGTGTAACCAACACACTTCCTTGAGCTAGCATTAGATATAATACTAAAAACATATTATTAACACCAGACAGAGTTCTCATCTTCGGAAAAATGATGTAAGTTACCAGTGTCAATAACAGAAATGATAAAGAAAACCAGTTGCAAACAATGGTAAATGTAGTTAAGGTTTTGTTAAACATTGAAAAGAAAATATTTTCGAAACCTAAACTCGATTCTCTCATTTTGTTCACATAAACTGTAATATCCGTTTTGCAAACTCTTAAACCATCATCGTATGCATCAAAGTGAGGTGATGACAATTTTAAACCCTTGTAAGCATATTCGTTGCGAATGCTAGTCCAATCAACACCAAATTCGTAGTCTTTTATAATAAGGCTCTGACAAATCAACAGTGGGCTCACAACAGCATCAAAGTATTCAGTTGATCCTACTTCCAGGTTTTCTTCTTCTACAAAACAATGAGTCCTTTTGTCGAGTTTCCACATTAGCAGTGGCAGAAGAAGTGCAGATTCACTCCTTGATACTGTAACATTGGAACTAGTTGTTTCCGAAAGGTCCCATTTTGCAGATGTACTTACGAACATATTTAATCGTGCTTCTATGTCATCTCGAATAACATTGCTATTTACAAAAAATTTCAAAAAAAGAAAAAAATCCCCCTTCCTTGTATTAATAGCATTGCAGCTGTCGTAGCTTAACAGAATGAGTTCCTCTATTTTAGGATTCTTGCAAGTAATATTGACAAAGTTTTTTATGTAACTCTTAAAACCCTGCAGCGTTTCCTTAACAGTTGCATTGGCAGATGTAAAGGTTGTAAACGTTATTTTAACGGCTAGATTATAACGCAAATTTTTTGCAGTTTTCAAATAGGAGATGCAGGAACCGTTTTGTAAATGTTTTCCGTCAAAACAGGAAAGATTTCTGCAGACGTTCTACAAAAGAAAAGATCCATTCGAACGTATTTATATGAATCCAAATACAGATTCAAGTAAGATTTAACACAGAAAAAAGAAAATAAGCAAGAAAGATATTGATTTTGATATCGATTTGATATTTAAAAAATGGTATTCTTTTGTCATACTTCTTTAATTATTCCTTTTAATGTAGAAAAGGATAAGAGAAAAAGGAGAGATATAATTAAGACTCAATTCTATAACTTAAATACACATTTTCCCGTTTCAAAGATTTTTACCTTAGAAATTAACTATTTTTTGCACGTATAGTAATGCCAATCATTGTCTTTAATTGATAATATAATCTTATGGTACAATCGAACATAAGTGTTTTGATATCGTTATCAAAATAACTGTAATGTTGGTAGAAAAGCGAAAAGCTACACAGTGACTTACGCACATGTGTATATAAATTGAAATATAGAATTATACGTAAAGGTGAGTCTATATGCAGTGTCACAAAATAATTGTAAAGATTTGAAAATTGAACAGACACATGTATACTCTAATATCATTGATTATATAGAAAATCTTTTTTGAAAAGAATAATATCAAAATAACAACTCACAGCAAAATCATCATAAATCTGGTCAAAGGAACATTTTGTGTTGTTTTGATGATTTTTGACATACGAATCTTCAAAATCTTCGAGAGTGAAAAATATCAAACCTTCAAGATCAGGCTTTTCATATGAATTCCAATTATCAGTGTATTTCTCCTTTTCATATTCTTTCTGGAAATCAAAACAGTCCCCTAGTTCATTGTTGACGTCATTGCATTTTTGGCAAAATATATTCTTGTAATTCTTACAAGCATGACTGTTGGGAAATTGCATACAAGCTTTGGCCAAAGTTTCATTTGCGTCTGTCTTGCAAGAATCAATCATCTGATTTGAGATTTCGCTGTATTCTGGGTTACAAATTAAACAAAACTTATTTTTATACAGTTTGTAGTTATGTTGAACTGGTGTAAAGGTTAAAACATCTGTGTGTTCACAGGCTGTTAAGACGTCTTCATCGAAGTGTTTCCAGGTCCCTGATATATTACATGAAGCTATTTCAAACTCACAAGACGACGAGCAACTTCTTGTGTTAGCTGGAGTCTGAAAACTGAGCTCACATGACGTCTGCTTCAGAATTATATCCATCAGATGTTTTAAGGATGAACTATATTTGTAATTTATGTATTTTGTGCAACTAATCTCAAGCGGCCATGGACGAATATCTGTCACAGCCCCTTCTGTAATATCTTCAAACTTTTTTCCACACAAGTAACAGAACAAATTCAAAAAAGTCTCATCAAATTCATCTTTTAAAATTCTCACCGGAATATGATGGTAAAAGTGAGAGAAAGTTTTATTTGAACACAGGTCTTAATAAGGGTTTATGTCATGAGGGCATTTGTCTATTACTCGAAATTTTTTATCTGTATTTTCATTTTCATATCCCGGATACATATCGTTTATACAAGCCCAAGACTGTGTAAAAGCAAAATCGTCACAGCAATCTGAAACACATCCAACAGTACAGGAACAGTTAGTTTGTAGGGAAAGTGTGTACGGTTCTAATAAACCTGGTGTGCAAGAACTGCTTCTAGTCATTGCAAAACCGACCTCTGCTAAATTTGTTAGATTGATCGAATGAATAACACTTGAATATTGTGGAATTGGCACAGGTCCAAAAAACCAATCATTACTTATGCAAACATATCGGTTCAACTGTAACGTGTGTAACTTACTCCCTTTCGGTTCTTCTATCATCATCGATTTGGTAGCGGTATGTTCCTGTGTTTCTGACTGCAAAGTTAATTCCACATAATTTCGTATACTTTCTGATAAATAGAGGAATTCAATATCGACCCTATATGGAAGATCATCTTGTTCATTATAAGTGTCTCTACTTGAGAGGACGTGAACGTCGTTAAAATGTCCAACGTCATCGTTACCATGGTTGCAGGCTAAACAAAAAAAGTTTTTATACGGAAATGAAGCCTCTAAGGTATTGTGATCTAAGCAAGCGTCTTCAAAAGTGTTGCTGTATTGACAGTTTTCTATCAATAAGTGTGTTGTATATTCAGGTGGATTACAAATTGCGCAAAATATATTTTTAAATGCGCTAAATGGAAAATCGTATGCACTTTGACATGCCATTGCGATTTGGTAGTCAAATGCTTTCCAGTTTCTCGTAGTATTGCAGACCGAAATCTTTTTGTCTGTTTGAGAACAAACATTTTTAGATAATGAGGGATGTTGATTCTTAATTTCACATGTTTTCCTCTTCGCTAAATCAAGTAAGCCTCTTAAAGATGAAACATAGTTAAAATCTACATTTTTTGAACACTCTAAAGAGAAATTATTAAATGTATCATAAATTGTTTCATTGTGACAAATTGCACAGAATTCATTTTCATAAACTAATTTATTGTTCTTACTAATAACAGGAGGGTTGTAAACTTTTTCGAAATATCCCCGCTTCTGTTTCCTGCAGTTTGATGATAAGTTGAAGGTTGAGTCAATAGGACATGCTGAAATCACACGATAACGAACGCTAGCCTTATTGGTTAAAACATTCATTAATTTGCATTCCAAGAATCCGTATTTGAAGTTAACATCGGGACAGCATTTAATGCTTTGGTCAAAAATACATTCTTCGGAACATGAACACTTTGGACATAATGATACTGCACTGAAGGTACTTGGTATGTGCAGATTAGTCAAAATATTTTTGTCGCAAACGATATCTGGTCCACAAAGTAAAATTCCTTTGTACAGAATATGAGTCAGGTTAAATAAAAACTCATTGTCTTCGCCATCAACATCATTTATTTCGGATCCATGGTTCATTTGTAAAGAACAACGAAAAGTCATTTGTAAAAGCGTCAAATATACAATTTTGCGAAAAGGATAACACATTTTGATTAAATTGATAAACTAAAGTGGGTTTGTTCTCATCACTTGGTGGCTCTGAGCATACGTTTATGCTATTTATATGCGTTTCTATAATAAGATTATTTTTAGTCATACCATTGGTTGTTCATACGAACACACACCACACATAAAATTATCACCAATATTCCATGAGCGTTTTCATGATTCTGTTAGAAACAATTTCACAGTATCGCGTAACAAATATTAATCATAATTATTTTAAACAATAAATTTGTGGTATTTTTATAAGGTAACACACTGTAGAGTGTTATATGTTCTGTGAATAATTTTGCCAATTTCCTTCAAATTCTTTTTTTAAACAATTGTTTTATATTTCTTCTCTGTAAGACGCATCGATGTAGAAGATTATTTCCATAGGTTTTAAAAATATGAATTTATCAGCACGTGGAAACACATCATATCAAAGATATAGCTATGTGTGCCCCAGCCGAAGTCTGAATATTAAACATACGGAACTCAGTATCCTCGCAATGCAGTTATGCAGTTTTCAAATTTTAATTAAAAAAATCTACACTTATTTAACGCTTTTGATGGCGTCTCTACCGCTCACGCCATAAAACGTATCGAATTAACCGAGAGACAAAAACACCATATGCAGGTGATGAAGTTATATTGCTAAATAAGTAAGGAAAGTTGAATATAGAAAAATTGAAGTTATCGAACCAAGTATGAATTGTAGAATTTGAATTGGACTTGAGTTCAACGGACACACTCACAGATGTCAACAAGTCTTTTGAAGAACTAGTCAGTTGCTACAATCAGGAATTGCGCACTCTTTTGGACCAACAAGCCCCTGAGATCTAGATCTATAACATAACATCCAAACACTCCTTGGTATGCTGACGAACTTATACTGACGAAACGTGAAAAACGTGAAGATGAAAAACGTATGCGAAAAACTTGACTAACAGTCCATAAGGAAATCAATACAGTTTTGTAGAATACTACTGTCATCAAAAAAGAAATTCTTCTCCGGAAAGATTGCGGAGGTAGAAAATGATCAGAAACCATTTTATAAAATAGCAAACAACGTTTTGGACAATAGTAATGCTCTTATTTTACCCACTCATGACAACAAAGAGGAACTTGCAAACACCTTTAGGAGATTTCTCAACGGGAAAATATCAATCATCCGAGACCAACTTACTATTTCAAAAGAGGATTTAGGGACTGATACTTTAAACACAGTTATAGAATTTTGTGGATCTCCTTTGGACTGTTTCTAATCAACAACAGAAACTGAAGTTCGTAAACTTATCATGAGCTCGGCTTCTAAGTCATATGACTTAGATCCCATCCCCACCAATATTCTTAAGTTAGTCATTGAGTTGCATCCAATGAAATACATGTACTTTGTTTAGTAATGCAAGCTTTTAAGAAAGCAGTACTTATATTTGTTTAAAAAATAACACCCCAATACTTCGTCTTACATTCGCTATTTGTAGAACAAGCAGAACCAGTATCAGTCCGACCCTCACCATATACATTGTTCGAATTTAATAGCCCTAGCATTGCATTACTTTGCATGTACACAATATCTTTTGAAAATTAAACACTTTAAGTGTTTATCTATATGGTTATCAATCTATATGTACACATAGCGTACACACGTACCCAGACGGAAAACGGTAAAGAATTCAGTCATTGAGTTTGTAAAAAAAAAAAAAAAAAAAAAAAAAAAAACCCACACAATGCGGGTCTGAATGTTTGTTAATGTGTCAATCTATCAATATACAGTTTGTTAATTATTTTCAATTGCTAAGGCTACGGCGTATTTGATGAACATCAAACATTCTTTCCATGTCACCTTTTTTCATGGAAGATAGCGAGTACAATTACAAAGCATTTATAAAATTTATTTAATTACCTCTTTAAAATTGTGTATGTAATATCTAATTCATAAATTGCTGCTGAAGGTTGTTTGGTATTTTCTTTGTACATATAGATGTTTTGCAAATAAAAAAACGCGAAACGTGGGATAAGGCATAAATAATATCCCTAATACCCGTAACTTAAAATAATTCAAATATTATCGTATACGAATATTAAGTTCACGGTTTAAAATCATCTCCACGATGATAATATTATCTTCATCGTAAATCAGTATTTTCTTTTGCTTTAAAAGAAATGGTCTAACGGAAGCAATCCCGTGTTCGTTTAAATTGCCAGCGTACATTTGTCATGTCAGTAATACACATTGTGCTTGATATGACGGCCTTGTATAGTAGAACAGTTGAGTATTTCATTGGATGCATTATGAATTACCTTAGCTGCATATATGTAGCTCTCGGTCTGAATCTGGAAAAATTGACTACTATCCGAAATTTTTCATACAAGGGCGACAGACTTGCAGCTAACATTACCTTTAAAAATACATTATTTTTAGAATTTGCCGCTGTTCAAGAATTCATTTATAAGACGCGCAGATTCAAGTGGTAAAATGTCGTTTGATATGGGGTTTATGACGTTTATTTACATTCTTTTCATTGAAATTATTTCATTATTTCAAGCTTGTGGGTGGAAAGAAAATAGTTTCACATGTTATATGACATAAAGATTAACAATATTCAAGATTTTTCCTCATTTTCAAGTAATGATAAAAAGGACCCTCTCTATAAGAAAATAAACGCAAAGTAAAGTGCATTTACGATACATGTTCACATTGTATGATGTGTCTCAAAAGTTCCCTTTTTTGGACGAAAATTATTGAAAGAGACATTCTGGCACGGAGTCTTGTAAATGAAATTTCTATTGGTCAGAATTGATTCTTTCGTGAGGGTCGGGGTAAGCATAAAAACCAATTTAACCGTTCAAAGTTTTGAATTGTTAACAATGATATATCAGATCGAATGTTTTAGAACGATTTATAAACCCATGATACAGTCATTTTTAATCGGTTGACGTGTGAGCATGTGTATTTAGTAGGCGGGCATCCTTACACCCTATTAATTTAGGACAAATGTTTGCCAATGGTCTGTTTACCTTCATACCGGGCATAACCACAGTCCCACTGTGTGAATAAAATGCGGCGAATCAAACTATAGACAACGTGTAAAGATCTGTATTTGCTTAAAAACATGTACATGTAGTATTTTACTTTGTTTCTTTTACTCAGTGTTTATACATCCAATTTTGTACCATGGTCAGCTATCAATTTTCGTTGTACGTCACAAGTATGACGCAGCTACGACGGAAGACCAAATCGTTGCTTGCAACTAGCTTGTCTCTAGTTCTTAATATTCTTTATCTGCCTTCTTTAAAGCTTTATTTCTCGAAAATTATTCAGCTGATTTGCACCAAATTTTCAGGACTTATCGAAAATTGCAGGGGATAAATGTTGTTAGTTAAACTTTTTGATGTCGTCACTTCTGGTTTAAGATATTGACGATTTGATGAAAATTTAAGGGTCATTTTGTCCACGCAACTCCTCTAAAACTAATCACGATAGAAGGTTGAAATTTTCAGGGATTGTAGATAAAAGTCTATAGATGTACCGCATTGTTTTAAAGTATGGATAAACCGCAAGGCATTGAAGCTCGCCTGAGGTAAAAAATTGGCATCAATTTTTTTCACAAAACTTTTGCACATTTAAAAAAAATATTTTTAAATCTGTAAACATTTTGTCAAAACAAGTACTGCAAAAGTTGTTTAAATTTCAACGGGCTTTTATTTGTTATGAAGAAAAAGGGGCTGGTCTCTAAAATGAGGGATCTAAATCTTTTGTGCAATATCTCTTTACTGAATAATTATTTGTTATTAATTATAGAAGCCAAAATGTTTACAAAATGTACAGCTGTTTATCTATACAGTACCATACCTAAGTCATATGTTACGTAATTAGGTATTTCAAGGGGCCAGAAGTCCAAACCTTGATAATTAATATCTAGAAAAGAAAATATTTTGAAAAGCATTGTAACAACAGAAATGCTTAGACTAATGCTTTCAGCAATATGTTACCTAAAAAAATTTCTTGGTGGCCTCAATAACGAGAAAAAGGGTCGGCCCCTAAAATACATTTGTTCAGATATCATTTGAACGGTCAACAATTCCTGAACACTTGTTGAACAAAATGTGTTTATATTTAAAATACCTTTTATTTGACATCAAGAAAAAAGGGCTGGCCCCTAAAAATAGGGACCAAAAGGGCTCTAAAGTCCTTTTATATTAACTCTATACTCAAAATTTTTTTTAAATTAATTATAGAAGCAAAAATTTTCATTGTACAGCTTTTTATCTTTACAGTACCATACCTACGTCATCTGGTACGTAATTATGGGTTTCAAGGGGCTAGGAGTCCTATACTCTGATCATTAATATCTAGGAAAAGAGAAATATTTTGAAAAGCATTGTAGAGGAACAGTTGCTCAGAATAATGTTCTTAACAATATGATACCTTAAATTTTTTTGTTGGTGGCCTCGGTAAGAAGTTGAAGGGTCAGCCCCTAAAACATACAGTTTTGTAGTTGTTCAGATATCTATAGAACTGCTAACAATTTGTGAACACTTGTTGAACAAAAAATGTTTATATTTGCGAGACATTTCATTTAATTTCAAGAAAAGGGGCTGACCCCTCAAATTAGGGACCGGGAGGGATACAAAGTCTTTTTATAATTACCTTTTTTTTAGCAATAATTTGTTATTAATCATAAAAGCAAAATTAAGAGCTTATTAAGCTTAATTCAAATCTAAAATCTGTTTTAAAATTGAACGATGCATTACAGAGATCTATTAGTTTATAAATGATTTTTCTGAAAATTTTGATTCCGCATTCTTGGTTAAGAAAGTAGTGTTATGTTCAAAGTGAAATTAACTCGTACCTAAAAAAATTCGATAATTGTTAAGTCGTACTTGAACACATTCGGATTTGTATTTGCTAAGTCGTTCTTGAAATCGATAAGGTTTTTGTTAATTCGTACTTAGAATTATTCGGATTTTGTTTACTCGTACAAAGAATAATTCGATTTTTAAAAATGTTTCTTTAGTTACTTATGCTTTTTGGTTTAAGAACTCTGCTTCTTGGAAGAACGTCTATCTTTACTTTCGACATTAACGAAAGATCCACTCGTTGCTTTGCAACGAGCTTTGCTCTAGTTGTTATTCTTCTTCTAGACGTTTTTAAAACCTCAATAACTTATTTGTTTGTCATCTGATTTCATTCAAATTTTCATGGTATATTAGGGGCATTCGTTTCCAGACAAAGTCTCCGAAATGGCCCGTAGCAAATAATTTAAAGTTAAAAATCTTTATTATTGACACTTAGAATATTTTTGTACATTTTTTTTTTCA
The DNA here is from genome assembly GCF_963853765.1 of Magallana gigas. Lineage (NCBI taxonomy): Eukaryota > Metazoa > Mollusca > Bivalvia > Ostreida > Ostreidae > Magallana > Magallana gigas. The sequence continues at coordinate 30,672,147 of NC_088856.1, forward strand.
ATTATTCCACTCGAATTATTAAATCGAACTCTATGTTTGAAAAATAGCTAATTTTTTCTCTTGTATTAGCTTCGTAAGTTTTTGGTTTGAAATATTTACTAAATACATTTGGAACAAAAGTTGTGCATAATATTAAGGGCTTTTATTTGAGACCATACAAAAGGTATTGTTTGAATATTGCATAATATGAGAGTTAAAAGCTTCATGAAAACATGTATACCCGCTTTCATTTTGCAAAAAGACAATAACTCCCTGTGCATAAAAGTGTGTTGAAGTCACAATCAATACTTTTCTTGTTAACATAAAAATCTACAAATTAATCAAAATACGTTTTTAGTGCCCTGTGATTTTATCATTACTCGTTTTGGGATAATTATGTCATGTTCTTATAAAAAATGAAAACAAAATAGGGAGCGTTTAATCAAATAAAGCCAAAGTCATATATACTATTTAAACAGCCTAGTTTGTTGTGTTTGAAATGGCTCAGTGGTTAGAGTACCTGACATAAGCTAACCTTATACATCTAGGGTTTTTATGTTATGGGTCCGAGACCACCAAAATTTTAGGCTATATGTGACTTTTTTTTTATCTTTTGTTAAATATATTAAAAACTGAATTTGATAGTTAGAAATTGTGCTTTTGCAAACTTGTATTGCACTGTATAAATAATATATTTGAAAAAATTTAATTGGGAAAAAATAAATTCCAAGTTGTACTTTACGACTAAACCGAATTGGCATTAAGGCCATCTTATTCCCCCATCTTCTTTTATTTTCAAACAAATCGCTTAATTTTCTGTTCAAATTACATTTTTTTTTTTACAAAAAGCATGCATAAAAATATCTAATTTATATTACTTTTATGTACTTGGCAGTTTTATTGATAAAGTCAGATATTTTTTTGTCTTTAATGGCTAAGATTTTTTGTTCATAAATAGATTTCCATGATTCCTTGGAAATTTCAAAAACATTTTTATAGTAAACTATATATGTATATTACACCATAGCGGTTATTTTAATTGTGTGTTTAGACTCATGTCTGTTTTCAAATTTTTTTTCGTTAAAAACGACAAATATTTCTTTGAAAAACAGGGGAAAATGTTCTATCATTTGATAATCATGTAAACATGTTACATTGGTTTTATAGAGATACTAAAATAAAAAAAACATTTCTTTACACAGACTGTCTACAAAAATTGATAAGGAACTGTTTTTTCTGGAAATGTGATTTATCCAGGACACTTTTATTGATTTAAGTTTCATCAGTATATCAGCAATACCCATCTTGATATTGAATTTTTTCTATCTGAGTATTTCTTTTGATCCTGTCTTTTTTATTCCAAATAAAATTATATAAAAGACTGTATTTTTCTCAGTATACCTTCATCTGGGAGATTTAAAATTGACCCAATGTATAAGAATTTTGGTATTGCCAAACTATTTATTACACACACTTTATCAAATATTGTTAATTTTCTAGTTTTCCATGACTCAAATAGTTTTTCTAAATCGTCAACAATTTTTGTTCAATTTTTATTGTAACACATTTCTTTGTTTTGACCTATAAAGATTCCAAGAGTTTTTATACATGTCTTGTTTACTTTTACATTTTCTATTTCTTGTAAAACATTTTTCCAGGGACCTGTTAAGAGACATTCTGTTTTAGACATATTTAATTTCGTACCTGATACTTTACTAAAACTTTATATTATCTCTAAGAAATTTTTCAATGAAACTTCGTCTTTTAAAGAGAGTACAGTCATCTGCATGTTGTATAATCTTTATAGTCTGAGTCATTCCAGGTTTTTGAAAGCCTTTTATATTTGGATTAGACCTAATGACGATTGCTAGGATTTCGACAACAAAAAGAAATAATATTGCTGATACCGGACACCCCTGTCTTATGCCTTTATACATATTTCATGTCTTACATATTCACCCATTGTTTTTTAATCTGAATATAGGTTTGGTATACAATATATATATATATATATATATATATATATATATATATATATATATATATATATATATATATATATATATATATATATATATATATATATATATGTTAATCAATTTTAAACATTTTTCTCCAAAATTGATTTTTTAAAGAACTTTTGACATAAAATTCCACTCTACAGAATCAAACGCTTTTTGAAAGTCAAGGAACAACAAAATTGATTCCAAGTAATTCTCCTCATAATAATAAGATATATCAACAATTAATCTTGCGTTCAACACTATATTTCGTCCTTTAATATAAGCTGATTTGATTAATATGTATTGTTTAATCAAGTATATTTTGTAGTCTGTTAGCAAAAATAAAAGCAATAATTTTATAATCAGTGTTTGTAAGGTTAATAGGTCTATAATTATTTAAGTTTTGTGGATCTCCTTTTTTAAATAATAGAGTGATTAGAGAAAGCCTCTGCGAATATGCCATAGTTTCCTTTTCATAAATTTCTTAAATAGTACAGTAATAACTTTCTTTTAAGCTTTTCCAAAATGTTTGTTAAATTTCGGGGACTTATTCTTTTTCATACTTAGTATAGCTTCTGTACATTCTGAAAGCGTTGAAAATTTGTATAATTCTATTCTGTCTTTGTCGTTTAATATATATTCTAAATTTAGATTATTGAGATATTCATCTACTGTACTGTCATTTGTGTTGCTTGATTCATATAATTTCTTGTAAAATTCGCAAAGAGATTGTAAAATTTCGTCTTCATCAAATATATAATCATTTCCGTTTCTTAAAGATTTAATCACGTTTGATAATTGTCTTTTCCCTTCTAATCTTAGGAAGTATGCGGTATTTTTCTCTCCATTTTCTATCCAGTTTGCTCTCGACCTTATTTGAGCACCTTTTGCTTTTTTGTTTATCAACTCTGATAATTCTGCTTCTAATTCTCTTTTTCTGTTCATATTAATATTTTCATAAGGCAAGTGTTTTCAATAATATTTATTTCTTTTTGGATTGAGGTTATTTTGCTTTTATGTGATTTAGATAACTTTTATGAGAAATTTATACAGAAAGTTTTTATCCTTCTTTTCAAAATATCCCATGAATCGATAGGTTTTTCTTTTTCAAAAGGAAATTGCTTAAGGAGTATAGTCTTTGAAGTTTTTGTTTTCAAGTAACGAATTATTGAATTTCCAATATCCTGGTCCTCTTAAATTTTCATTTGTAGTTAGAGAAAAATTTAAACATTTATGATCGGGCATTCTCGTACCATTTGAATGAGACCATGGAATGTTTTGAATTCTTATACTTTCACACGCATAACAAAAAAGTATTAGATTTTAGAATATAGTCAATTCTACTTGCTGGGACATTTGCCCCATTACACCACGTATAACCTTGCTTGTTTCCATTCATATATTTCCATAAGTCACATAAATCGAGTTTGTTCAACAAAGATTTAAACAGAAGTACACTTTATCTGGATTTAGATTATCTGATAGGCAGTTAAAGTCTCCTCATATCAAAATATTCTCAAAACTCTGAGCATACATTTTTATTCAGTCTAAAGTTTTCTTTAAAAAATCACAGTTATTATTTACATCGTTTGGTGCATATATATTTACAATTGTAATATTTTTTGCTCAAACTCTATATTTACCATAAGCCTTCTACCATCATTTTTTTTTATGAGTATCAATAATTTAACATGACAAGTTATCTCTAAATAAAATTGAAACGCCCCTGCTAAAAGGGGAGTCTGAAAAACAGTGCACAGATATACCCGACCATCTTGCATCATAATTTACAATGTTATTTTCGGTATAGTGTGTTTCTTGTATAAATATGATATCAAATTACTATCATTTACCCAGGTATAAAATTTTAGACGTTTTTCTGCAGTATTTAACCCTCTACAGTTACATGTAACAGATAAACAGTTAAGCTTGTCCATTATGTAAAAAGAAGCATACTGCTAAAGCTTACTATAGCTCAGTTCTTCTTGTTTTTCCTCGTCGATGTCCTGCTGCCTGGTCCTGACTTACGGTCAGACGTGGGTTCCGTGTGCTGCAACTGGGATGCAATGCCAGCGAGTAAGCGTCCGAGCCTATGGCCTATTATTGAACAAAGAGTTGTTTTTTTTTATAATAACTACGATAGGGTTGGAGCCAAAATTGCCATTTTGAAATTTATAATTAGCAAAAAAATCTAATATGTTTAGGTAAGAAATTTTTAAAAAAGTTAATGAATATTCGAAAGAACGCGTACGCAGTTTACTTGGATTTTTTAGACCAGAAAGAAAGAATTTGATAGGCGAAAAGGGGTGAGAGTCCGGTCATGTCCCTGAAGATATTGGAGAGATATACCGATATTATGTGATGGGTAGAGGTAAAATACTAGTTTGTCAAGACACTATTGCTGCAATGTATAATGAGGTTTTAACTCTCTAGCAAAATCTAGAAATACAAAGAGGGACAGTACAAACTGATTTTTGGAATATTTTTGTACGTTAAAGCGTTAGTTAGCTTACACACTTGTTGATATAAAGGAAATAAGACTGTCATATACATGAAGGTATCTTACATAAAGGTGTTCTATATTGTTTTACATGTATTTATTACAGGATTTCTTGAAAAGTATCTATTTTTTTTTAATTTAACTGTATCATTATATATAGAATAGAATATAATTTTTATGATAATATCATTGAAGTTGCAAATATCAAACAAGAGGCCCGGGGCAACATCGTTCATACGAGCAACAATAGCCTTAACTCTGATTAAATCAGCATTACAATATCAAAATCAAAAAACCTTGACAATTAGGTACAGTATATCTTGCACAAAAAGTTAAAAATCTGCCAATTTATATCCTTATATGTTTTTATCAAATCTTCCCATATACTTAGATAACAGTGCACGACAGGGGAAACACATCACAAATTCACTTCATTTAAGACAGACATATAAACACAGTCAAATACCGTAGATAAAAATGCACAGACAAGTGCATGCACGGGCAACTATCAACACTATTAAATACCTTCTTAAATTGACTCTTTTACTATTGACGTTTGAGTATTTTTAGTTTAGGGGGATAGTGAAAGAGGGTTAAGAGAGGGGACACTAGCTATCAAAAAGTCATCTATATGTAAATAAATAGTAATAAACTTATGATTTCATTTACAAAGATTTGCTTGAAATTAACCGTGTTTTCCAACGGAAAAAAAATCCGATTATTGAAATGGTGAAAATGGCGGGCTGGCGGCTGCCAAAAGGGTACCCTTATTGTACGGATAACTCCAGTTAACTACAGTTTTAAAGATAGGCAATTGTTTTTGGCAGTTATATTGTAAATTTAAAAGAGGTGTGCATGTTGCTAGGATTTTGATTCCTGATTATTTATGAAAAAATACCAGCTTTTGAAATCAGTGAATTTTTGGCAAAATATTGTATATGTGTACTCCATTTCTCTGGATACTGTAGGTAGTTTTTATCAATTCAGGGTTGACATGGATTATGGATGCAGTTCAGAAAACCCGGTTTGCTGTCACATTGACAACATTTCACTTGTTTACATTTTTTATAACATAACACACATGATTTGCCAATGTTTTTCATACTCTACATATTTACAATTCTTTAGCAATATTTGTTTCTTAATATGTATTCTATCAGCGACAGCTTGTTTTAAAATGAGCCTAAAAAGTTTTGGGACATTCTTATACACTAAACAAAACTTCTAAGTGTTAATCCAGTGTAATGTATTTACGATATGAAATAAGCACACTTATTTGTCTTGTCGTCAGGGTGACTGATTTCTACTTAACTTTCAAATGGTTAAGAACGATGTATTGACCTTGACCTCAGACTGAGATTTGAGACCTTGACCTTTGCATTATTATTATTAGAATATCACAAACACCTTCGGTTTGGTTAAGTTTTGTTCAGAGATTTTGGATTGATTTAAGTTGCTGATGGAAATGACATTAAACTTATGGAAGAGAAAAATTATGTCAAATTAACGTTTCCTTTGTATTTCTTGATATTTAAAACTAAGTTGAGGACAAAATAAACAGCAAATTTAAGTTAGTATAATGTATCGTAAAAACAATGCAGACACCAATATTCAAACGACTCTATTTGTTTTTCCAATGATCATCTCAAAAATCCATAAAACGAAATACAAATTCAAAGCAGAGCAACACGGACCTCCAAAAAGATAGAGGTAGGATCAGGTGCCTAGGAGGAGTGAGCATCCCCTGCTAACCGGTCATAGATCACATCCGCCGTGTGCTCTTTGTTGTAATCGGGGAAAAAACGGAAAAGTCCGTAGACAATTACATGATTAAATATGGTCTAACAATTAGTATGAAAAACGTTAACGTCACTCAGTACAATTGAATAAACCTCTCGCTTTACAAAATGTCTTCTGTTATAATTTGCCGAGTATTTGTTTGTTAATTTGCTATTTTTTATTAGACCGTAGGATATCTTTAGGCTCATTATCGAAATAACCAAACAAAATTATCAAAGTATATTGGATTTGGTTTAGTTATTGGTTCTAAAATCTTATTTTATTAAACAAATTTAATAAATGTTCAAAATTGAAACTTGCTTTTCAAACGCTAGCCTGAAGATTAAAACGTGTTTGTCTGTGGTGAACGTGTTCAACTGTGCAAATTACTAAATAACTTAGGTAGTGTTGTTGAAAATAGTTTTATTTTGGAGAGGTATACAATTTTCTATAACCAATAACATGTCAAGATTGCTAGATTCATTCTTTAAAGTAAAACTTCATCTTCTCCCCCTCTTACTTGTATTTATTTGCATCTCAAGATCAAAACCTAAAAGAAAGAAGAAAAATGTAGTATTGTTATTAACACATAAAGGGTTTTCAATATTACCCCTCTTGGTATTTCATCTTTCCTTTTTTTCCTTGCACAAATGAAAAATGAAGTTTCGTCACATTCTTCAGTATTGAATTACATCAAGCTTGATGTAGCATGCTGAACGGTTTGTTGTCTCGTCAACAGTTGTTTATACCTTTTATTCTAAAAGTTTCACAGATCTCTTTGGAATGCATATATCAACGGATTATCTTTTTAACATTTGGTTATATGGTTAAACATGTCTTTGAAGAAATGGGAGAATGGGTGAAAAAATATGTTTTTCTTTTAGCCGAGAATAAATTTGATTCAAAACTCTTGTTTTGAATAAAGGTTAATATTCTAGCTTAATCACTTTTGATTTCGAGTAGTATAAATGCAATTTCATACCATTATTAAAACTACGGAATATAAAAGTGTAACCAAAATAAAAAATCATATCTGAAATATGCATACGTAATGCTTAATAGTATGTTGTAGAAGTTCTGAAAATATAAGTGCTTCATATGAAGGTGCATCCAATATGCATCAATTATCATAGCATTACAATTATTACTTTTATTATATGTAAGCTTGAAAATGCTTTCAGCCAATCAATTTCCAACATACATTCTATATATGAGTCTTCGAAAGTATAACATTCACAAAAAATACAGGAATTTCGAGATACATTTTTGCGTTTTTGTGCTTAAAATTTTTCGAATGAGTTTCTACACTTGAAGTAAAATGATTAGGAATTTGTTCATAATACTTATTAGTTTTGCCATTTTCATTGCTTATGCAGAATCACACAACAACGGAAAACACGATGAAGGAAACCAGAAAAGTCCACCTAATTTTAATATCACGCATATACTATTACACAGCATTCTGTTATGTGGAACTGACATAGTGTGCAATAAATCCATTCTCCCTGCGTTAAATATTCAAGATGGACTTAATACCCCAAAGAAATGTCCAGATTGCTATTGTGATTATAGATGTTTTAGATATGCAGTTCAACATTCTTACCCGTGCTGTCCAGATTATTTCTTTCAATATGGTTACATGCAGTGTAAGGATTTAAGTGTCTTTTCAGTGGGCAAAGAAGAGCAGACTGCTGTTATTGCTTCATGTCCATCGAATGTAAATGAAAGCCTATCAAACAATTGTACAAAAACCCGTTCTGAAATCGACCATGTGAATACCCCACCGGTTCGTGGCAGAGTTTCTAATCAAGTGTATCAAAATAAGTATTGTTCAATTTGTAATAACGAATTTCATTTCGACATATTCAATGTGAGTTTAGCTTGTCCGAATATAGAGGAATTTAACTTTATTTCATCATACGATGAATTTTTGAAAATTGTGAAAACCAAAATGTGCAAATTAGGTTTTTCCATGCAATATTTTACCAGCCATTATTGCCTTCCACACTATGTAAAAATGATATCATCTTGCAATGTGACTGGTACATGGAAACATTATGACTACCAAATTGAGAAAGCCTGTATGAGTGCGTATGAGGCGTTTTATGGAATTTTCAAGAACATTTTCTGTGCTATGTGTAATCCCCCCGAATTTATACAAGATTTCTTCATAGATAACTGTACATATTCAAATACAAAAACTGAATTTTGTCTAAATCAATTTACAATAGAAGCCTCTTATCCTTATAAGAATTACTTTTGTTTAGGTTGCAACCATGTTTATGAAATTCATAAGGAGTATGAAGACGTTGTTTTAAAAGATGCCCAAGAAGTTTATATAGAGGAAACATTGTTTCCATTTGAGACAATTTTACGCTTTCAATTCAGCAAGAGGCATATACAAGAATATTTGAACAAGGTCAATGTGAAATCAAGTTTTATGATCTTTACAACAAAACAAGAGGAAAAAGTGTCCACTAAGTCTTGGAATAAGACGGGGCACACTTTAAATGATAACATGGCACAGTTACCGATAACTCGATATCAATGTTTACAGTTTGGGGAGAAACGGAATAACGTAGCTGTTCCACCTGTAAAATATCATGCAAATACCTCTGGCTCAGTTAACATTACTAATCTAATTTACATCAGCTTTGCTTTAACAAAAAATGGTGTCTGTACACCAGGTTTGTTACCTACATACACAGAACATTTACAAAAACCGTGCTCCTGCAGTGCTGGGTGCACTTTAAATTGCTGTGACGATTTTGCTTTACAGCAGAGTTGGACATGTATCAGTGAACTTTATTCAGATTCGGAATATAGTACTCATCAGGACTTCCGTGTAATAGAAGGCTGTCCATTTTCCAATCTTTTTAAGAACCTTTGCACAGAAAAAAATAATTCTGATTTTTATCTGACGTATCCTGTGGACAGGGTCAGTAAAAACAGAGAAACCTACGTAAATGTGTTTTGTTACCTCTGTGGAATGAATCTAGATTCAATTAATGACGACGTAATAATAAGTAAACTGTCAAACGTTTATCCATGGCCTTTAAAATTCAGTTGCCAAAAATATACCAATTATCGAAATTTCAGACAACTCAGTGTGCTTATAAACTATCTTAAACAGGTTAAGTGTAAAATCAGTTTTGATCCACCAACCACAGCTATGAGATGTAGTGACGTATGTGATGTAAACATTTCAACATGCAACATCACCGGAACTTGGCTAACCTTTGATAAGGATGTCTTCAATGCATGTGAAGAATCGGATGTCTTTACATTTCCACCGGTACAGTCCAGTACGCTTGTATTCAAAAATAAATTTTGCCTAATGTGCAATCCCACTGTTGTGCATCAGGTGGGAAGAAATCAAACCTGCAAACGGGAAGACAATCAAAATTTGGTAAGGGCTTGTAGAGAATTTCCTACGGTGCACCCTTGTTCCAAATACAAGAATGTATTTTGTGAGGAATGTAACAGTGGTAACTTTACCAACTGTAGTAAATTTGTACACAAAGAAAGAAAGGAGAACAAATCGTTACCATTGGAATTAGAAGATAGATTTTACTGGAGTTTTACGTTCACCTTTGGTTTATCTAGTTATTCAGAAGATTTTCCAGATAAAAAAAATCCATTGGCTTGTTTTCCAAATCAAATGTATGATAATTACTACGTAAGTATATACTCATTTGTTAAATATTTTGACTACAATTATTATTTGCTTTTGCTTGCAAAAAACGAATTTTAAATCAAATTAGGAATTATTGGAAAAGAGAACTACATGTACTAGATAATAACTTAAATATTGAATTTTCATAAAAAACTTCATATCTTTCTCCATAGAAATGCTGGGGGTTTTATTTTACTGAAAATCTTGCCTTTCATTCTCGTTTTTCTATCACCCCAGATGCATTTATTTGCGATTTGCGATGTTTTCTTTTTTCTTTTTGTAAAAAAACAAAACACCATTTTTATGTCAACCATTACAAGAAAACGTTACAATAAACTAAATTTAACAGTTCCACATCTCTCAATTCTAAATCCTACTTGTCACTTCATATGATTATTGTACTCCTTTTTGAACATATTGTATGATACAGCAAATTAAAAACATGAAATTTGGGTATCTCAGCGATAATTCTTAAATTTAGGTTTAAGCATATCCGTTTACGATTAACACATGTTATCTAAAGTCGACAAACTAGACAAAAAAAAACAACAAAAAACCCACTCCATTATGTATAAAAATAATAGAAATTCTAGCAGTGACCACCGATTTCAATTAATTTATGCGGCCCTATCCAAATAATATTTAAGATAATAAAATATATGTATATGTAGCAAAAATAAGATACCGGTGCTATGACCAAATCATTCTCTCTCAAATTAAATAAAGATTATATGGATTTTTACATATTTTTTATGTAATTGTCTATGCATGTGAATGTAAAAATCCATCATGCAAATTTTCAGTACATGTGCATAGACACTACCCTATTTTCACTCAATTTACACATTTACTTTTTTACTAAGACGTTTCTAAGACAATAAGGAAATGGATTTTTACCTTCACATATAAAGTTTTTATTCTTGTCATATTGAAAAGAATTTAAATGAACGATATTAATTTAGAATTAACAATATGAATGAAAGTGGCTTATGTATCTAAAGATGCGTCAACTGCTTTGTGAAACAGCTATGGTAAATCTCAAGACCTTTCTAAGTTACATGTATAACATACATGTAGGCATATCTTAAATTCTATCTTAAGAAACATCTTAGGAAATCTTTGTGAAACGACCCCCATACCTTTTGGTTACGGTCAATGTGACAAAATATAATTTCTTCTGTACATTCCCTGTCATTTAAGATAAACTAAATGCATTGTTATTATGGTCATAATATCATTTTTGAATAGTGAAATTCAAAGTTAATGGGGCAGAGGTTAAGGGTATATGTTTAGAGGGTGTGACAAATACGGATATTCAGAGAACATTTATTCATTTACGGCACTTGAGACACTCGAGTAACCTATTGCCATTGGTTGTACAATGTTTGTAATTAATTTTATATTTTTAACTTGAAAACTTAAATGAAATACATGTTCTATTTTATGAAATCTACTTTAATATTCTGTGCATTGCATGCGTGTGTGCATTTTGATTTAAACTGAATATTGTACATTAACGACCATTAAAGGCCTGCAGGTCTCCACGTACTAAAATTTTACAAGTTTTGGTCCCTGGGGCTAGGGTGTGGATATAATGAGGTTTTTTCTGAATATTGCCTCTCCTTCCTTTATGAATTAAATGCCTGCAGGTCTCCTCGTACAAAAAGTTTTGGTCCTTGGGGCTAGGGTGTGGATATGATAACTTAAAGATTTTTTCTGAATCTTGCCTCTCCTTCTTTTATGAATAACTGTTTTTAAAAATGGAATTATAAATGGCAGGGGTAACAGTAATAATAGTTTCTGATTAGGATGTTGACTCAAAAATTAACAAATTTAAATTAATCTTAAAATGGAAAATGACACCCTCTGACAGGTCATTCTATTAGCTATGGTACTCAGTTGACCGTCAAGAATTCTAATATCTCTTGCAATTTTAAATGTAATCTTTCTATGAGAAGAAAAATATTAGAAAATTCGATTGGAAAGATAATCCATTAAGGTGAAAGCGTGTTCAAAAGTTGTGAAAACAGAGCAAAGTCATATGAAAACGTTTCGTGCAAACCGTTCAGCGTTTAATGACAACAGTTTATCGTTTAGGACAAAGCATGTAGCGTTTCTTGTTAAGTGTTCAGCAAAATTACAACAATTTTTTATTTACTTTCAAGAATTTCACAGATAAATACGTTGCATTGTAATGCGTCTCAATACTTCAAACCTTGATTTAGTCATAAAAAAAGACTTTGAATCAAGTAAACCCTCTAAAAATCATCAAATAACTACAAAAAAAGTTTTCATTCAATTAAACTTGTCGTATCCTAAATTTTGGGTGCAAATCTTTAACATAGGTAAATATTTTTAGATTATATTAATTAGTTTTTGTTATGTCCAGGGTCGGGGACTGTCTTTACAAAAAGACGTCCAGACGGACAGAATGATTTGGAAATGGTCCCTAAACTCCTTAAACGTGATATTTAGGAACATAATAATTTTCCATAATCTTTTTTCACCCCCCCCACCATTTTTATTTTTTTAAATATAAAAATCACATATTAATTATACTTATTTCACATTTTTTAACGTAATTCTGGGCAGGTGATACGTTGGCAAACCTTTGATACTATCATGGCTGTTCAAAAACCGAAAGTGCAAATAGCAAATTCTTGTTAACTCACTCTATTTACAGCAGCTAATTGCAAGCCAGGAACATTCTTGTTTGTCCATAGTTATTTCAGTATATTTGTATATTTGGAGGAAGAAAATTCATTCTACTTACGGTTACAACAATTAAAATTCACCTTGTGAATGTGATACCTTTTCAATGAGCTATGTGCGGTTATTCAGATTAATTCTATTTTAATGAATATCCCATCAAGAAAACACGAAGTTAACCTCAAATAAGTGCGTTGACAGTCCTCAGTTTTATATTTAAAAATAAAAATATCGAATATGAAATCAAATTAAATAATAAGATGGTACACACAAGAATGTCATTTAAAATATTTATACTAGCCAAAAGCCAAGAGGTCTAATTACTACACGTTTGGGTTTTATTATGTTGTTATAATTTTGATAAGAACAAAACCAACACAACCTATTTGGTGAGTAAAAGTAGCTTAGTGAACAAATATGTTACTCAATGGATGAAATGTATACCGATTGATTTTCAATTTTACCAAAAAAATGAGTAAAATTTAACTTTTTTCTTCTTTACAAGGTTATTGTATTGAATTCAAAAGCATCTGACTTTTTTTTCTTCTTTGTAAGCAAGATACTCGGTTCTATTATTCTAACTTTAACAAAATAAGTTTTGAGAGTGATAATATTTCGATGAATTTATCAAAATTATTACTACTTTTCAAGGGTATATTAAATGAAGCAAATATTTAGTTCTCTTTTAATTTCGTCCGATTTGATGTCATTGACATTGAATGAGGGCTAAAAGTTATCTTAGTCCAATATATAGGAAATGCCCGTGGCTTTTACAAAATTATCCCATATGAGTTATACCACATTTGTTCTCTAAATGAAATGTCGATTCTACATTACTAAATATTATTAATTTCTTTTTAGAATACTTGCAGAAACCTGACATGCTTTCCTGGAAAATATGAAAACAATGGGACCTGTGTTTCGTTATTTACATATACGACCGCATTACGATACACTCTACCACTTAATATCAAGTTTATACGGCTCACAGAAAATAATGACACTCATGTTGTTCTGTTGGAAAATTTACGGGACTATTTTATTAGTACCATGGAGAAAATAATCAGCCAGAAGGTATTCATAGAGAATTTGATCATGATGAGTTCTAACAGCTGCAGTGCTTTAAATGTAAGAAATGGCGATCTACTCCTGTATCTTGAAGTTTTCGAGTCACTTTATTACATTAACAGAGATGATGTGGAAACCAAGCTGATTCTTTTCACCAACACTTCTTCAAATTGGACGCTTGGTGATCATTCTAAAGTTGCTGTTACAATATCAAAGAGTGATGAAGCACTGATGTTACCGTATTTAGCACTAAAACTTGGCAGGACAACCAACTGCTTCATTGAGGCGGTATCCCGTGTCAGTTTCACTACCGTCTTCAAAAACGTCTTGGTAAGTCCGCTCCTAAGGTGTCGTCAAATTCGGTTGCACGGTGATGAATTTGGAGTTAATTGGACCCACACACGAAACAAATACACATACTTTGGATTTTCGATATCAGTTCAGAAATTTGAATCGTATTTTGATGGTGGATTGCGAGTGTGTGCCAAGGACATACAAACTTACATTCGTACAGTTCAAGAGACTTTAGTTCATGAAAATAGAACATTGTCCTATTTAACATTGACACTTATTTGTGTATCACTTTTCTTCTTGTTGATTACTTTCCTAACATATTGTGCGTTTCCAAGTTTACGAACACTTCCTGGTTGGAACAATATGATTTTAGTCATCTTTCTGTTTTTTGCACAACTATGTCTAGTAGTCAGACCATTTTTTCGCTCAACTGCAATGATTGTTGCGTCCGCTTTGACTCATTTTTTCTGGTTATCCACATTTCTTTGGCTTCAGGTGTGTTCCTTTCATATGTATCGTGTTTTTCACTCAAAGACACGTTGTAGATTTTCCAAATCATACAGTAGATTGACTGTTGTAAAATATCTCGCGTACGCCACCGGTATCTCGGTTTTCATAGTCTCCGCTAATGTCACTGTGTCTTTGATTATTACGAACGGTGAGTTCACTGGTTATGACAAATTGATGACTTTGATGACGAGTAGAACGGCTTTTATCGTCACACTCATCGGGCCTTTGTCCATCGTCTGCATTACTAATATCACATTTTACATTTTTACCGCCTATAAGATACACTCCACACCAAACGTTGATAATAAGACAAGGTATCGAATTCAACTTACCGTATACGTCAAACTGTTTACTCTAACGGGTGTGTCGTGGCTGTTACAAGTTGTGGACACTTTCATCGGCGTGTCTGTCCTCTCCTACATCATTGCTATCCTGAATGGTCTACAGGGTTTGTTCCTCTTCACAAGCTACGTGTATAATAACAGGGTGTTTAATTTGTACAGAGAGGCATTAAAAAAGTTTGGTTCGTCCCGACGAAGTTCTCGTCAATCGTTGAATGATTAGATTACTTAAACAATGCTACTTTTTATCTTAATGAAAAACATTTAGTACTGGCTTATTATCATTGATGAAAAAGGCATTTAATAAACAAATAATTATATCTTTATGCATTTTTAATGTACACTACCGTAACGATTATCTCAAAACAAGCACTGGAACATTGTCAATAGACTAACTGAAAAAACCCCCAAAACTACTGAATTTTGATTTAAACCGACCTACAAATGTAATAATTTAATGCGGTGATGTTCAGGCTTCCCAATTGATTTCACTTACGAAAAAATTAACTTATCTGATCACGCAATAAAATCCTATGAAACCTGAAGGGCTTTTCAAAATTTTTGATCACGTACCAACCAATTAAGTTCGTATCTCTGCGAACTACTAGTATTTGACATTGTTATTTATTACGTTTATTTATGTTTGAGAAAGGGAAATAGTTCCAATTTTTTTTTTAAATAACCGTATTTAGTTGTTTACAATAATGCAACCTTCAAACAATAAGCGCGCGTGGTAATCATTGTGACATCATTAAAACGATTACCTGAGGCTATACACGCTTTGATTTGCGTCAAAAATGTTAATTGTTCATTTTCCCGTGAGGGAAGGAATGCCTTTTCATGAATATTTATGAAGGAGGAGCGAAACCGACCACGTTGTGCAGGTCAGAGGGAAATCAGATGTCCGTTGTTTTTTGCTAAATAACAGATCTCTCACTATTCAGATGCGTTTACTGTTGTTAATTTGAAATACAATCATTTACTATGAGTGCAATACGTTTGTCATTCACAATACCCTTACTATGCATGTTTTAAAAAGAATAGCTCACACGAACTAAATATCACTCTTCAAACGGCAAAGACATACACTGTACGTCATTGTTCCAGGGAAGTATATTCATGTACATGTACGTCCATGATTTCTCACCCGCTTATGATTTTTTCTGTATTTTTTTAAATTAACTATTGATATATATCACGTGATGGATATCACTCTAATACAGACATAACTTTTATAGATGAAATAATTAGTTTTAGTTATTAAAAGTTTAATTAGAAAATGCATATCTTTGATACATGTACGTGATTGAATTCAGTAATGTTATATAAACATAAAGGTGACTTTTATTGGCAAACGGAAACATGCCGTTTTACTGTCACTCAAAATTAACGCAAACTGTATCATTTATAGCTTTAAGATATAAACAAGATGTTAAAAAGTTCACCCGAATATAAACGTGATTGGTCACGTGATCAAATCTTGAAAAGCTCGATGTTTATGGTGTTTACTACTAAATTTACGTTTGAAAAGGGCAAATTGCCTTAATTTTTAGCAGATCAATATTATTAGGCCTGCAATAATGCGACGGACACACATAAGCACGTGCAATTATCATTATGGTGTCATGAAGAAAGTTCATTTAGAATTGGACGTTTTCACTATTCTATAAGTTTATATTATGAAACATATTTGAAAATGTAAATACACATGGTTAAGCGTTTCCACTTGTCTGTACTTTAATTGATCTAACAGTGATAACAATAATGATGATGTCATAATCAGGACGTTGCGATCTGCATTTATTCTTTGTGTAAATGCGATTTGATAGATCATTTACCGTGTGAGAATACGCACGTCACTTGATTAGGAAGTAAATAAGGAGTCAAAAAGCAGTATTCACTTTTGGATAATGCTGTTAATTTACGTAAAAACAATCAATGAAATTTGCCCGATCAAAGTGTAAATATAAGCTGTGTACAGCTGTGTTTAATATAAACTAGTTGGACATGTTAAATGAAAATACAAAATTAGAGTTTGTTTTCTTATTTGTTGAACCAACATAAATTATTTTCAATTCTATTTGTGTATTTACACTGTATTGTAAAATCCTTCATAATTTTAAGATCATTTGCGTATTCATTGGGAATTCTTTTTTTTTTTTTTTTTTTTTTTTATAGAAAATAGAGTTATGCAAAGCGATATCAATCCGGCTTTTTCATTATGCAGATGTCATTGTAGCGCAGTAATCACGAACTTACATTTAATCATGTCTAGATCTGCATTTTTCAAAATGTCAAATCTTGAACACTTTTTTGCATTATTTTTTTTCCAACATTTATTTAAAAAAGAAGAATTGTTTACGTACAGACAAATACTGAATACATGAGATAGTTAGAGCTCAGTATAAAAGGTTAACTAGTTAATATATGTTCACATCAACAGCATGAGTTGAAAAATTATAATAACTAAAATAATAATCTTATTCATGCGAATTGTAAATGATGGAGCATAATCTATGCTCAAAGTTCATTATCAGTAGCATAGCTACAACTCTCTGAAATCCGTATAATGAAACCGAAGCTAACATGTTAGGACAATGTTCGGTCTTCCATAGTCTAAAACGCTCCCATGCTAACATTTAGCGTCTACATCCGGTTTGTACACGTGGTAGTACTACATACATTCATTACATAACTCTACACAATTTTTTTTTTAATTTGTGTATTTTTTTTATGTGTACATTTTGCAAAAGGTTGATAATTAATCAATGACAGTTTTACAAAATCATACAGAACAACATCTCTTTTCCCAATTGAAAAACTTTAAGGTATTCTACATTTCATTTTATATTTATATATTTTTAATGCCTAAAAAAATCAAAGTACTGAAAGTACTGAAAAGTGCTAACCTAGCTTGGTTCTACGAAAATTTACTGTGTGCAAGCGTAGGCGGAAATGAGCCTTATTGAAATTTTGGTTTATGTTTAATGAATATCAATTTAAAGTATCGAAGGCCAGATTTCTTTAAATATATGTTACTTTCTGAAGATGATGTGAATTAAAGCTGAACACGACTTGTATATGGATACTTGCCTGAAAAAAGATATGTTAAAATCACAAATTATACCTTTTGAACAGTAATTTATCACAGTTTTTGACATTTTCTTGCAAAGAATCGATTTTATTTTTCTATATTTTAGCTTCTGAATACGCACTATATTTTTTCATCACTGCGTAGCATCCCGTGCTGATGTACGTAAGCCCCGCAAACCAATCGTATCTACTCGGCCATTTCCGTCACCCAGATAACTGGTTCCCTATACCTCTTACCAGTTTAAATGATTATATTTCTGCTCATAGAGGGCAGTTATTCCTTGCACCGGAAATACAAGTCTAACGACAATAAAGCGCTGAGCTATGCTTAACGCTTTAAAAAGAAATGAGTATATTCATAAATAAGTTATAAATATAATATAAATATAAATATGGCATTTAAAAACTCTGAGTTTTCATAAAAACTAACAACGAAAATATTCCATCCGCTTTTAAAATCAACAATATTTTGCTTTTTGTTTGCCATTTAAAATTTGAATTACTACATTGGTATAAAAGATGTTTTACATTTTCTTTTTCTCCGCAGTTGTCACAGAACTTTTGTGCTTTTAATTTCCACTTACTTCCACCCAAATTGTTATTAAAAAAGTGTGCGATAACTTCTCGTGAAATTTGGCAATATGTCTATCATTCATTTCAGTCCATAAGTATTTTGAAATACCAAAATTGTTTTTCTGATAATGACTTTCAGAATTTGTTATTAATAAAAAAATTTTTAAAGAAAAGATGATTTTTTACTTGTAATAGCAGAATATTTACTTAATATATTATTTTTTTAAAAATCTTATCACAGAAATAATTCATTTGATAAAAGGATCCATTAACGGCAGATATACTTGTATAAATGATAATGAATAAATACGTAAGGCAGAACATTTATACCGGAAACTTTTTTATAGTACTTCAAAGAATTAAAGATTTGACGAATGTTGAAAAAAAATAAACCAAATCGTTTTCTTTTGTGTTCGATTTTAGTTTTGTAGAAGCTCTTTAGAACGTATTAACCAAGACATCTTAAATCTGACAAATTTGGTTAAAAATAAACTAAAGAATAATATTTAATCCGCTTTTAGATAACATACATATATTACAGATAGGTAATTAATTTTATATATTTTAACAGAAATTATAAACCATGAACAAATTGTGTTGACAAATATACATCAACAAATTATGAATAAATTATGTTAAATTAATATCGAGACGTTGTATGCGGGAGAGGGGTCTGTGTACACTTCCATTCCTTTGTTTTTAAATTTCAATTTAAAGCATGTGTTACAAAAAAAAAAACCCAGAAAAAAATCGGACACGGTATATCAAAACATTTGAACGGAATAATCTGTCGCAGCATACAAATCCATTCAATATGTAAATTGTTATTTCCCGCGCTTGTCCGTGTATCGTGATTATATAGTTAATGTTAATTGTTCGGAGTGCAAAGTGCACGTGGATTTCACATGGTTACGGATACATGCCACTTTAATTCTTTATCGTACTTGCGTTCAATGTATTCATATCAATCAGCTAATATATAGCAAAATGATGGCCTTGTAAAGGAGTGCATAGAGGGTCATTTAAATGTTCCTCCAATGTAAAATCTGCAGGCAATTAAGAAGTGCTGATATTTCATATACTAAAGTAGAAACTAAACTGATGATTTTTAACTAAAATAAACACGCCTGTCATTAAAATACAAATCAAATAAGAGGGAGAAAAACCTTCAATGATACATCATTTGTTTCTACCTGGAGAATTTTACGGGAACAAAAACAAAAGGTGTTCTGAGATTCAATTTTGGAAATATTTACATCATTTCTCCATCCGGAAGTAATCGTGACAACTCGCAAAAGTTTTTAACGTTATCATCCGGGGTACTTTCATGGGTGTTGGAATGCAAAATTCCCGTATTTTTGGTTTTGTATTGAAACCTAAAGCGTAAGAGGCGGCGTTTCAAAACAGATAATCTTGACTTCTTTCATTCTAGTTAATGGATATATTTTCAGCGCAAGGGTTTTTATGATTATCGAGATATTTCGCAAAAAATGTGGTCAAAGTAGAAACTTGGAACGGAGTATGGTAGTTTATCAGACACTTCAATAGTATGCAATATTTTTAAAATAGTTTTTAAACAAGAAACAACCAGTTGATTGGTTTTATATTAAAAACATAAAAACAAATACTAATACTGTTTTAACATCTGTTTAATTTCAAGAACTTTCAACATATTTGCATTTTTTTTTAAGTTTATCAAGCACAACATCATTAATTTTAGAATAAATTTTAAACAACATTGACAAACTATAGCAAATAACAACAGCCATCAAGATATATATATATATATATATATATATATATATATATATATATATATATATATATATATATATATATATATATATATATATATATATATATATATATATATATATAGAGGATATTCAGTTACTGCTCGACAAATGACAAGGTTTTTTTTCATAGTAATCTTTCTTATTGACAACAATAATAATTATATAAAATATAACTTAATTAATGATAATTTTACAAATATCAAACTGATATTAAAGTGATCTCCTGTATTCTGTACAATATTGAATTTATGCCCCAATTTATTGTAACGCGTACGGCTCATGCTCT
This sequence comes from Magallana gigas, assembly GCF_963853765.1. NCBI lineage: Eukaryota > Metazoa > Mollusca > Bivalvia > Ostreida > Ostreidae > Magallana > Magallana gigas. Next base: position 30,692,754 of record NC_088856.1, read on the forward strand.
TTTTCAGCTCTATAAGTATCTTTGTGTTTTAAGACGGCTAAATCGATTCCTCCTTCGTACTGGAATATTTATAGAGCAGCCATTTTTCTTTAGATTTACCATACTATCTTCGGAATTTGACTTTTGATCGGAGACTTTGTAATTGATGGCATTTTTATCCAGAGAGCTAGTAAGTTATAATAGCATATATTTTGAAAATGCTTTACGTCTGTTTGGTTAATAATTGTCGAAAGTTTGGACTTAACACTTTGCTTTCTTTTCTAAAATATTAGGAAGTTTCAATCTTTGTGACAGATCAGAAATAATTAGCACATTTTCCCAATCAAATGAACGTTAAGCATTTGGGAAATAATTCCAATCAATCCTGTTTATAATTTTAATGTTTAAAAAAGCCCGAAAGAAATAGACTTATTCTTGAAAACTTTTTTAAAGGGAAAAATAAATTGAAAAACTATCTTATGTTTTAAGTTTAACCTAACAAAATACGTGAGTTATTCGAAAGTAAAATTAAGAACTTATAAAATATAATTATTTCCTTTTATAGTAAGTTAAAAAAAACTTTGAAGGGACTTAAACACGATTATGAGATCAAAAATTTAATTTTTATTTTTTATGAATAAAGTGGTTTACTAGCGAATTTTAAATGATTGACCAAATATTGAATGTTAAAGTCAAGTTACAAGTGAGATACAGAGGTAAAAGATCATTGTAATGTAAACAAAGCTCGAGTCTTGCGGTTGTTTACAAAAAATATAATGCAGAGAATTAATTTTTTTTAGACAAAATGACTTGTTAAAAACATTTTAAAATACTTCAATATCTTCAAAAATACTATTATCAACAAAAAAAAGATATATTTTATTGAATCTTACACCAATACAACACATATGTAAACAATGACAATAATCGAGATTTGTTTACAAAACAAAGAATTATGAACTCTGTATCTTGCTTATAACTTGATATTTGACTTTAAAATTTTGACATTGCATTATTAACTTCTATATTTATCATTATAAACATTGAAAATGGAAAAATAAAATTTTTAGTCAAATCATGTGTAAGTCCCTTTAATGAAATAATATCTATATAAAATTATATATATAAACCAAACATACCATCTATCTCTTCAGTTCTCTTGTAGAGTTCATCGTAAACAAATGATATTCAGTATTATTTTATATATAATTTGTACGATCTCCAATTTATGATCATTCTAATAAAAGACACACACGTTTCTATTTTGAAGGATACTTCAACACTGTATATGTTGTTTAGAATTTTGTTTTATTTAAGAATATAAATATCTTGGTGGTTATTCATTAAACCACGACTACTGGGATTTGGGATTGAAAATCACTTTTGTCAAAAGATTTTTAGTTTAAACACTGAAGAAATGTTCAATATGATAGTAAAAATAAGTCAATCCTGTAATTTTAAAGGTAAGTTTTTTTTGGTCTGGCTTCTTACATTAATGATTTCTTCATTGCGTTTAATTTACCAATGAAATATATTTTAAGGACAGTTTAAAAAAAATTAAATCAGTAAACTAACATGCAAATACAAAATATATGATACATATATTAATTTTACTGAATTCACGAATCATATATTTTTTAATGAAGTTTTATTGACTATGGCTTTCAGAACATTGCTTCTAGATTAAAAGACTTACCAGTAAACCAAAACATTTTATGTTTGTGGTTTTTTTTTTTATAACTGATTACAAAGATCTAGAGCTTGACTTATTTAGGGTTTTGCTGAAACCTCTTCGAGATGATCCAAACTTGTTGAAAGCATTTCTGTACAACCTAAATACTCGGTTATTATACACAAAGCTTACAAAGAGAAACAGACCCTGCAGACCGTTCAAGATGGCAATAATATAGGAAAGAACAGAAACGCCGATGAAAGTGTCTACAACTTGTAAGAGCCAAGTCATCCCCGTTAGAGTAAACAGTTTGACGTACACGGTAAGTTGGATTCGATGCCTTGTTGTGCTTTCAACATTTGGTGTGGAGTGTATCTTGTAGGCGGTCATAATGTAAAATGTGATATTAGTAATGCAGACGATGGACAAAGGCCCGATAAGTGTGACGATGAAAGCCGTTCTACTCGTCATTAAAGTCATCATTTTGTCATAGCCTGTGTATTCTCCATTGGTTATTATCATTGTAACAGTGATATTGGTAGAGACTATGAAAACTGAAATCCCGATGGCGTACAGGAGGTATTTAAAAATAACCATTGTTGTATATCTTTCTGTATATCCGGTGCGAGTTTTTGCAATGAAAACGCGAAACATATGAAAGGAACAAACCTGGAGCCAAAAAAATGTAGACAACCAGAAAAAGTGGGTCAAAGCGGACGCAACAATCAATGCTATTGAGCGAAAAAATGGCCTAACTACTAAACATAGTTGTGCAAAAAACAAAAATATAACTAAAATAATATTGTTCCAACCAGGAAGTGTACGCAGACTTTGAAACGCACAATAGGTAATGAATGTAATCAACAAGAAGAAAAGTGAAACACAAATAAGTGTCAAAGTTAAAAATGACAAAGTCCGATTTTCATGAATTAAAACTTCTTCTAACATCTGTATGTACTTCTGTATGTCATCAGCACAAACTCGCAATCCTCCATCAAAATACGATTCAAATCTTTGAACTGACATAGAAAATTTAGAGTGTGAGTATTTCTTTCGAATATGCGTCCAATCAACTCCAAATTCATTGCCTTCTAATTGAAGTTGTTGGCACTTTAATATCGGACTTACCAAGATGTTTCTAAATATTGTATAGGAGGTAGAACGACGGATCGCCTGAATAAAGCAGTTCAACGTCCTGCTAAGCTTAAATGCTAAATACGGTAATGTCAATGCTTCATCACTCCTTGATATTTGAACAAAAACCTCAAAATTATCACCAAGCGTCCAATTTGTAGAAGTGTTGGTGAAACGAATAAGCTCTGTTTCCACATCATCTCTTTGTAGGGAAAATGAGTTTTCGAATACTTTAAGATACAGGAGTAGATCACCGTTTCTCACATTCAAAGCACTACAGCTATAAGAACTCATAATGATTAAATCTTCGATGAACACGCCATGGCTAAGTATCTTTTCCATTGTTCTGGTTATGTGATCCCGTAGATTCCATAAAAGTACATTGTGAGTGTAATTATTCTCCGAGAGCAATGCAAAATTGATCTTCAACGATAATGTGTACCTCAGGGAACTCGTATATCTAAATAACGAAACACAGGATCCGTTATGTTCGTATTTTCCAGGAAAGCATGTCATGTTTCGGCAGAGATGCTGAAGTAAAAAAAAAAACAAATCCAATATACTTGTTCGCCTTCATTAAAAGTGACATGATGTTGAAAAAAAAATACAATGCAACAAACGTACTACTAACATAAACAGAATTATAATTTCCAGTAACGGATCGAAAGTCATCATCAAAACTGATGTCATCAAAGTGATAAATGTACTATAATTAAGAGACATGTTTTAAACCCAGTGAAGTTAAAAAGTTATTTAAATGTTTAACAGGAGAATGATTCAAAATAAAGAAACGTTTTCAGTAAATTATTTAAAATATGTCTATTTCTTGCTCTCAATTTCTATATAATGGTATATTGCATCAGAAATGCGATCAACTTTCTACATTGCATACTATAATTTAATTTTCATCACATTTAGGATCATAAACTATTTATATTGAAAATATATTTAATAAACTTACATGATATGGATCATAGATTTGGTAAGAAAAACATGCCGATGGGATTTGTCTCCTGATGAAACCATTAAAACGAGAATAACTTGACAAGCTAAAGGTAAATGGGAAACTCCAGATTATGGACTTATCATTATTTCTTATTACAGTAGATGTCTCGTTTCTTTTTAGAAGTACAACTTTGCCACACTCTGTAATATTTCCACTTTTGCATTCTTCGCAAAATACGTTCTTAAAACCGGAACAAAGATGCACTGTAGGAAATTCTTCACAAGCTCTCTTTAAATTTGGATTTTTTTTCTCAACGCAGTTTTGACTCGTTTCTAAATCATCCACTTGCATAGGGTTGCAAGTTAGGCAAAACTTATTTTTGAATACAAATGAATCGAATTTTATCAAAGAAAATGTTAAAACATCTGATTTTTCACATGCATTAAGGACATCGCTGTCAAAAGTTTTCCAACTTTTGGTGACGTTGCAGGTTGAAATGTCCACGTTACAAACGTCACTACATCTCATTGCCGTGATCGGTGGATCAAAACTGATGTTACACTTCATGTGTTTAAGATGATTAACAAGTTGAGAAATCTGTTTAAAATTTCTATAATTAGTGTAATTTTTACACCTGAATTTCAATGGCCATGGATGTATGGATGACAAATCTGTATTATCGTCAATTGTTTCAATGTTAATTCCGCACAGAAAACAGAATACATTCATGTATGTAACCTTATATTCACCATATCCATCAACGAGATATGTTTGAAAAAAATCAGATCTATCACTTTCTGTGCATAGCCTGTTCAAAGGATTAGAAAATGGACATCCGTTTACAACACGAAAATCGTGATTTGTATCATATAGTGATCCATTATAACTTTCACTAACACAAGTCCATCTCTGTTGCAATGCAAAGTCGTCACAACATTCAGAGGTACATCCTACATTACAGGAACAAGGTTTTTGTAAATGATTCGTGTATGTCGGTAATAATCCTGGTGTACAGGCACCATGCTTTGTTGTAGCAAAGCTTCTGTAAATTAAGTTAGTTATGTTAATTGAGTCAAAGCTTTGTGACGTATATTTGGTAGGTGGGAAAACAACATCATTTTTTCTATCCAGGGACTGTTGACATGAATATCGAGTTGTTTGTAAACCTATATAATCATTCTGTAAATGTGTTGCTTGATTTAATGACGATTCAGCAACTATTTCGTCTATTTTGGTTTTGAAATTTGTTTTATTGACACGATCGAAGTACTCCTTCAATTGCGTTTTACCAAATTTAAATTCTAGGGTTGTCTCGAAGGGAAAAGATTCATTTTCAAGATATTTCTCATCGACATTATTCAAAATAACGTCTTCATATTCGTCTTCGACAGAGTTTAAAAAGAAGTGCATGTAATCTTCGTGGTCTTCGTAAATACGATTGCAACCAAAACAAAAGACATTATTTAGGGGAAAAGAAGCTTCAATAGTAGACTGATTAAGACATAATTCAGCTTGTGAGTTTGAATATGCACAATCATCTATTAAGTAATCCTCTATAAATTTAGGTGGATTACACATGGCGCAAAAAATGTTCTTAAACATTCCATAAAACGCTTCATAGGCACTTAGACAGGCTTGCTCGATATTGAAGTTGTAACGTCTCCATGTCCCAGTAACATTGCAAGTCGATATCATGTTTTTGTAGTGCGGCTGGCAACTGTGAAAGTTAGTTCCATCTTGGGTGAAAATGACTCTGCATTGTTTGGACTTTGCAGTGGTCAATAGTTCATTGTAAGAAGAAATAAAGTTAAAATCCTCTACGTCTGGACAGTCGAAAGTGATTTTCAATTCCTCGTAATCATATTCTTTATTGCAAATCGAGCAATATTTATTTTGATACACACGTTTTGACACTTTACCGAGAACTGGCGGTGTGATTAGATAATCGGTTTCCGAGCGTCTTTTTGTGCAGTTTTCGATTGCGCTTTCGTTTGCATTTATTGGACACGAAGCAATGACAATGGTTAACTGTGTTTTGCTCGATGAAATAACACTTAGATCCTCACATTGCGGGTAACCGTATTGAAAGAAAAAATCAGGACAGCAATGAAAAGAAAATTCAACAGCTTCAAAAAGACATAACTCATAACAAATGCAATTGGGACACTTCTTAGGAGTGTTAATATTATCTGGTATTTTCAACGACCGTAGAATTGACTTATCACAAACAATATCAGTTCCACAAAATAGAATGCTTTGTAAAATAACGTCCGTAAAATTGAAATCAAACGGTTTTTCCTTAATTTCCTTTTCCTGCTGTACATTTTCTCGTGTGTGTACATTCCCAACGAGATTTGTTATTTTAAAAATAATGAAGAAAATGCCTTTGATCATTTTGCAGAAATTGATGAATTCATTCGAAAGAAACCAACTATCATCCAGTGAGAAATTCGGACCTTTGGGGACTCTCAAAAAGAATATGCCTTGGAAATTGATTGGCTATACATATTTATTAAATTATTATGATGGGTTTGAAATACGTCACAATTCTCTGGGATACATGAAATATGGATTTCTATCTGCATTAAGCAATTTAGTACGGCATATTTATGTTATTTGATATTTTTAATATAGTGTGAGTCGTTTTGGGCTTCATATTCTTTAGAAATAATTTTATTCCTCTCATCGTATTCAATTGTAATTTGAAGGATTTTTGACTTGTCGTTTCAAATGTAAGAAATTGCTATCTGGTTGATTCATTGGATGATCGTTGTTTGTACAAAGATTTATAAGAAGGAAAAGGGTTGACTATGGGGAAATTTTTGTTGTGTTCAAGAGTGTACATTTTTTGTATTGCTATAATAAAGAAAGAAAAAAAGCTTTAGTCCTCGGTATGGGCACCGTTATTTTAATACTTAACCTAAAAAAAGAAAATGTTCTGGAATCGATAATTAATTGATTTTACTCATTTTTGTCTTGTAATTGATTATTTTGTAACATATAATTAATCATTAATCGATTACTTTTAATTATTGTTTTTTCATAATTTCTACTATTTATCAAAATTTTAAATCATAAGCGATATAAAAAGCTCAGTTTTTAATTTCATGTAGAAAGTGATGGATGAAATGTTGACCTTGCATTCTTGCATTCTTGCATCCGTGCTTAATGATTTGAAAGAGTTTTGGTTGGCGCTTGTATTTGTTTTAATTTACTGTGGAATCATTTAAATTCGTGGGCCCAATTTTCATGGAGTGTGACTTTTTTTGCTCATTCGTGGGGATTTAATTTCGTGGATGCGTCGGTTACTGTTTCAGTAACAAAGATAACTCTATCTAAAATTGTTTTCGTTGAGGATTTAAATTCGTGGGTGAGGGATACTCACGAATACCACGAAAATTGAGCCACCACGAATTCTAGTGATACTACAGTAATAGATTCTTGTTGGAGCTACTTTAATTCTAAACTAGCTGTTTTAATTCTTATCTAAACGATGGAGTGGTCAGCCCTCATTAACTGCATACATGCATTGTGGATTCCTTAACTGACAAGGACAAACACACTCAGTGATACTTAAGCATCATTTTGTCTCTCTTTGGCAAACATAAAATATAATCTCTCTTTTTCTCTCTCTTTCTCTCTCTTTCTCTCTTACTCGATTTCACGAACTCTTGATCTCTTGAAACCCTTTATCCTTCGAGGTCAAACTGCAGTCTCGTTATGATAATTCAATTTTTTTTTTTACTCTCGATACCTCGATGTGCCTTTCTGTATGCAAGCGTTACCTAAACAATTGCAAGTCACAACTCTTCAAAATTAAAAGTATATACATGTATTGTCCTGTAAGTCAAATTTCCAGATTTGGGATTTCTTTGAAATATATGAATAGATATGCATGTTAATTAATGGTTTATGGGGTATTTAGATAAAATGACTGCAATGAAATACCCGATGGATATAGCCTTCAAACACTCGGAAAACTTTCTGGAAGGACATGGTTACGATTTTGGTTAAAATTTATTTTCCCATTTTTAATGTTTATATTGTTTCAATTAGGCATCTCTAAAGCAATCAAAATTTAAGCAGAACACGAATTAGATTCTGCTTCATAATATTTACCAAAATGTACATGCTATTTTCGCTGATTTGACTTATTTACGTACATGTATGGAACTCCCCTCTCCCTCTGTTCTATAAATCATAAAAGATTTATACCAGTTTTAAAGTTTTCTAACATCCAATTATTTCCGAGACGAAATATGATCGACTTTCTTTTAATTGATGACTATTTGAATTAGGTTTTAATAATTATCCTCATGTTATGAAAGAAAAAGGAAGAATATTAAAGGTTAACAATTTTCTGTAAAACCTAATAAAGCTTAAAGTTATTAGTATATTGTTTTCCAAATTCAATAATGCTTATACATTTTATAGTCGAATCTCTATTTCAATTGCTAAAATCCAATAATTGACATGTAATGAGATCGTAATTGGTAATCTGACATCACAAAAACAAGAAAATTGGCAAACACGTGTAATATAGCAAAAAATATATTCAGTGCAAATAAGAAGATGGTTATAACTTATTATGAAAAAGAAAACGAAAAACGAAAACACATACTCATAAAGAAAAGAAAGGATCGAAAAGAAAAACAAAATGAGAAAATTCGAAATACGTTAAATCGGGATGTGGGTTTTTATTCACAATTTCTAATGAATTTATTATGACGAGATCCCAGACCTGGAGTAATTTAGTTTAAATGTAATGCATCAATTACATTCAATGACATATGAATTCTTTCGATCTTAATCATGGTCAACGTCTAATAAAGTGAATTAGTAAAGTTTGCGACGGGCTTTTAATTGAATTGACCTATAATACCGAGCGTAGCGAGAGGCGGGCGAAGCGAGGATTAATGGTAACACGTATGCATGTATATAAGGAAATCAGTGAAAAATGAATGTTGAATCAGGGGTACTAAGGCCAAAAAAAATTTCTTCCAGCCCTGGGCGCCGCCATATTGCCATTTTTTTTTTTAAAAGTTAGTTCGATCATTGATTGACTGGTACTTATCGATGTTTATTGCCCCTAAACTCGATTAAATAAGTTCCGGTGTTTCAATAGAAGTTAATTTGAATAAAAAGAAATTAAAAAGGAAACCATATAAGTTTAAGTAGTGCTTCAATCAAGAAACACGACTTGTTCTATGTATGTCTTATCAAATTATCAGATGGAAACTAAAAACATTAACGTCAAGGAACTGTTCTTTTAGATACTGAACAAAGTATGCAATTTTATCACAGCGGCATTCATATGAATTAAATTGATGAACAATAAAAGAAGAAATGAAAAAAATTCGGAATCTTGAACGTTTTACGTCTGAAATATGACGTCATAATGTAGACTGAGCACGCGACGTTTAGTTTAACTTTGACGAATGGTATGAGTAAGCAGGCAGATCCTACTGTGTGCGTTCTATCATATAAAAATCAAAATACATTGTGTTAAATCTGCGCTCGGTCCAACGGTCACACCGTTTACATATTAGATGTAATCACTAAATGCCTCTGGTCTTATATCTCTTAAATAAGGGTTGGCAAAATGATAAGAAACACACACTTCCAAGGATGGTGAGAAATACTCCTTGGTATTTCTGGAGAGTTACTGGTATTTGATGAAATACTGGGAATTCATGTACAACTACATAATTCATCCGTTAAGATGTAGACAGTAATTTGATCTTTAGGATTATAAATAGCAAAGTGATTGTTTTCGATTTAACAAATTTTGCTTATCTCTTAATGTATATATACGTATGAATATTCATACATGATTCGCTGTATTCTGGTTTTTTTTTAGACTTTAAACAGGTAAATGTGCAATCTATGCAATTAATAAGATGAAACTTTGTTTGATATGGATGAGAAATGACGCCAAAAATGTGGAAAAAATGTTGTTTAACTATGCCATTTGCTCAGTATGCACAATAGCTTAAAAAGGTTAACTGGCCCAACTCAAAACGAATATCTCCTTAAAACAGGAACACATAACTGTCAGAAGTCAAATCTTTGCTAAAACAACATGTTTGATCATTTGATTGTTGCTTGTAACACCAAGAGTAATTATTAGGATAATGAAATGATCATAGAATTATATTATGTGCTCTTAAATTCTGGTAAACCCTACATTACTATTACTGTTCAATAGAGCCTGAACCACATTTGCAGCTCTGTTCTGCCTCTACTTTGATTAAAAATTCAATGTATTACGCATTTATTAAAAATGTCAGATGAAGTTATACTGAATATAAACATGAAAATATGAGACTGCATACATTTAGTAAATTATCAATAATGCAGCAGAAGGTGGGGCCCAAAAAATATCCCACACCTTTTACAAAAGGAAATTATCCACTTAACTCAAACAGACTTCCGAAACACACTGGTTTGAAGCTAAATTTGATATATTTAGGATCCGGCTAACAGCCTGAAAATGCTCATAGCGGAATGAATATGAAAACCCTAAAAGACCCTTAAAATCCTCATACTAATATGAATAATTAATTGTAACATAGTAAAAAAAATAATACATAAAACTGTAAATATATCGATCACATACATTTCTTTTTACATAAATACACATAGATCTAACTGAATGGCTAGACAAAAAACTTGTATTCTGCTGGAGGATGCTATAAGGAATAAGAGGATCTGTTAAAGTAAAGATTTAAAATACTGCCATTAAATTTAAAACATACTGAATTGTGTTTTTATTCTTACCATTAATATTTTATTTCCTAAAGAAATTTTTTAAAATGAATATAACAAACAAAATTTTTAAAAATGGGTTATCTAGCGATATCCAATATTTTCGCTTAAAATTCCCAGCACCAGTATTTTCCAACCAACTCTGTTTTAATCAGATCAAATTCATTTTAACTTAGGTTTACTTCTCTTCTTTTTTCATTGATTTCATTACTTCTTACAATAATTTTTAATTAAAGAATCTTTGAAGTTTGACAATAACTAGCTTCATGTAAACATATGAAAATAGTTCTTTAGTATTTCAAGAATATATTTATAATTTTTGAAACAAAAATTTATTACAAATGCAAATTCACTAAAAAGGTTTTAGATAATTTCATTAAAGAAATAAGAAGGCTAAGTAGAATTTAATGTCATTTAAAAGTATTTGTCATCAATTAAAATTTTAGGAAAGTAAGGCATTACATTACAATTACTGTTATTGACAAATGGGCGCATTACACATTATACCCGATAGCTTTAAAAAATAAATTGATTACAATGCATTCCCATTACAAACTACCTTAGGTCTGCTTTAGAATTATAAATATTTAAATCTCATTCAATTATAACATAATTTTTTGCTGATATGAGAGAAGTTTGGAACATTGATTAGAGATTTTTGAACTAAAGATAAAAATTCAGGACAAAACATTGAACTAAAATTTGTTAATACGTTCACAAATACCATATTCACAACAGAGCCGTGTTTTTAATCTCGCCTATCTGTTTGATATTATTACCCCTGTGTGTCAGTGCTAGCTTTTGTACGCTTTTGTCAACCCATGTTTGTCATCGTCATCATCTGTACACCCTTATCAACACCTGTGTGTCACTTTTCCTTAGGTCCTTTTTAACTTGTATGTCATCGCCATTTTCTGTACGCCCTTGTCATTCCCTGTATGTCACTTATATCATTTGTACGCTCTTGTCACTCTCAGAGACCATTTTCATATTCTTTAAGCATTTGTAATCACCCTACCTGTTTATTACTTTCATCCTCTGTACTCTTGCCATATCCTGTATAACACGGTCGTTTTGTGTACTTTTCTTTCTTTATGCCATTATCATCAAATGAACACTCATTTCCTCCCATGAATGTCCCTTATAATCTCTGTACGCTCTAAAACTTAATTCCTGGTATACTTATTTCATCCCACAATTCTCCTTTTATCAATGAACCTAGTAGAATTACATGTATTATTGATTTAAAACTGACATGCGATAAACTTTTCAACTACCGTATCATTAACAGTTATTTTTTAAAATACAAACTATAAGAAATGGAAATGAATAGCTGAAAAAGCTTTTTTCTGTACTAATGTTATGGATTGAAAATAACCTTGGACATAAAGAAGAATAATGACGTTTTTAAAAATAAATATTTAAAAGGCACTGCTTTTAAATTAGTTGCTTAGATAAATAGATGTTACATGTAGTTTCAATTCAAGAAGAATAACTTCTTCATTAGAAATGAATAACTTAAAAAGACACTACCGATAGGAATTTTCGATTTGTTAAGCATATACAATAGATTATGATTGCAGTCTTGTGACTTCGTGTCTTAAAAGCATAAGTCTCGCTGAAGCGAGGTAATTTAAGTGAAGATATTTTAAAACTTTTGAAAATTATTGACGTTTAAAGAAAAATCTGTTCAATCATTAACACATGAACTTTTGAAATTGTGTGAAATCATCAGGTACTTAAAAGCATGCGCTACAGGGAAAGGATATAACAACAATGTGAACAAATTGAATTTTGTATGCGCGAACATAGTAAATGGTTTGTTTTTAAATATTGGCCCATGAATTATTAAACTTGTGTGGAAACATCCCCTAGAATTGTCGATGTGATTTTATTAAGATTATTGGGTTAGGACAGTCTCATTTTGGGTATTCCTCCATTGACATTAATAGAAAACTAATTCTTAAGAAATACCATTTGGCCAGGCATTTTTATCCCCGCATAGAACATTAAAGAAAATTACATTAGAATTAACTTACAAATAATAATAATAATAATAATAAACAACTCCCAATTTGTGTGAACTTTAAAGCGGTGAGAAAGTCATATTTTATGACATAACAACGATCAGTTGACAATTTTGACACTCTTACAACTCTAAAAACATTTCATGATACTGTAATTGTTTCTTTTCTTTTTTTTCATTTTTTTTTTACCTTATTTAACTCTCTCAAGCGCCAATATATTAAGTAATAATAAATAGCAATTTTCAAAAGATTAACAAGACATAAACTTGGTTGGTACATGGTCACAAATCTTTTGAGAAGTCTTCAAACACTTGGAAAACTTTTTGGAAGGACATTGTTACGATTTTGGTTAAAATCTATTTTCCCATTTTTTAATGTTTATATTGCTTCCATTGGACATTTCTAGTAAGCAATCAAAATCTAAGCAGAACACGAATTAGATTCCGCTTCATAATATTTACCAAAATTTACATGCTATTTTCGCTGATTTGTCTTATTCACCTGCATGCATTGAACTCCCCTCTACCTCTGTTATATAAATCATAAAAGATTTATACTAGTTTTAAAGTTTTCTAACATCCAATTATTTCCATATTTCCGAGACGAAACTTGATCAGCTTTCTTTAATTTGATGACTAATTGGACAAGGTTTTAATAATGATCCTATTGTTTTGAAACAAAAAGAAAGAATATTAAAGGTTAACAATTTTCTGTAAAACCTAATAAAGCTTAAAGTTATTAGTATATTGTTTTGCAAATTCAATCATGCTTAGAAAGTTTATCGTAGAATCTTAATTTCAATTACTAAAATCCAATAAAGGACACATAATGAAATCGTAATTGGTAATCTGATATCGGAAATACAAGAAAATTGGTAAACACGTGTAATAAAGCAAAAAATGTATTCAGTGCAAATAAGAAGATGGTAATAACTTATTATGAAAAAGAAATGTAATGCATCAATTACATTCAATGACAGATAAATTCTTTCAATCTTAATAATGGTCAACGTCTAGTAAAGTGAATTAGTAAAGGTTGCGATGGGTTTTCATTGAATTAAATTACCAGTAGATGTATTCAATAAATGCCTCTGGTCTTATATCTCTTAATTTAGGGTTGGCAAAATGATAAGAAACACACATTTCCAAGGATGGTGAGAAATACTAGTATTTCTGGAGAGTTACTGGTATTTGATGAAATACTGGGAATCCAAGTAAAACTACATAGTACTTCATCTGTTAGGATGTAGACACTAATTTGATCTTTAGGATTATGAATAGCAAAGTGAGGACATTCTATAATTGTTTTTAATTTAACAAATTTTGCTTATCTCTTAATGTATATACGTATGAATAATCATACACGATTCGCTGTATTCTGTTTTAAGACTTTAAACAGGCAAAGATGCAATCTATGAAATTATTAAAATTATTCTTTGTTTGATATGGATGAGAAATGGACGCCAAAAATGTTGTTTAACTATGCCACTTGCTCAGTACGCACACTACCGTAAAAAAGGTAAACTGGCCCAACTCAAAAAGAATATCTCCTTAAAACAGGAACACAGCACTGTCAGAAGTCAAATCTTTGCTAAAACAACATGTATGATCATTAATTGTTGCTTATAACACCAAAAGTAATTATTAGGATCAAAGAATTATATTTTGTGCTCTTAAATTCTGGTAAACCCTACATTACTATTACTGTTGAATAGAACCTGAACCACATTTGCAACTCTGTTCTTCTGCTACTTTGATTAAAAAATCATTGTGAAGAGCATTTATTAAAAATGTCAGATGAAGATATACTGAATATAAACATGAAAATATGAGACTGCATACATTTAGAAAATTATCATTAATGCAGCAGAAGGTGGGGCCCCAAAAATATCTCACATCTTTTACAAAAGGAAGTTATCCACTCAACTCAAACAGACTTTCGAAGCAAACCGGTTTGGAGCCAAATTTGATATATTAATTAGGATCTGGCTAATAGCCCGAAAATGCTCATATCGAGATGAGTATGAAAATCCTAAAAGACTCTTTGAATCCTCATACTAATATGAACAATTAATTGTTACAATGTAAAACCCTAATGCATAAAAATGTAAGTATTTCGATCACATAAATTCCTTTATAAACATGTTCATAAATACACATAGATCTAACTGAATGGCTGGACTAAAAAATGTATTCTGCTGGAGGATGCTATAAGGAATAAGAGGATCTGTTAAAGTAAAGACTTAAAATACTGAATTTAATTAAAAACATACTGAATAGTGTTTTTATGCTTACTATTAATATTTTATATCCTAAAGAAATGTTTTACAATGAATAAAACAAACAATTAAAAAAAAAATGGGTTCTCTAGCGAAATCCAATATTTCCCAGTTAAGGGAATACCAGTATTTTCGCTTGAAATTCCCAGCACCAGTTTTTTCCAGCCAACTCTACTTTAATCAGATCAGATTCATTTTACCTTAAGTTTACATATCTTATTTTCATTTATTTTAAAGCCTCTTGCAATAGTTTTTAATTAAAGAACCTTTGAAGGTTGACAATGAAGCATGTAAACACTTGGATATAGGTCTTTATTTGTTTCAAGAAAATAATTATCATTTTTAAACACAAATTTATTACAAATGCAAGTTCGTTCACAAATATCATCTTCACATCAGAGCCGTGTTGATTTTAATCACGCCTATCTGTTGGATATTATTACCCCTGTGTGTCAGTGTTAGCTTTTATACGCTTTTTTCAACCCACGTTTGTCATTGTCATCATCTGTACACTCTTATAAACACCTCTGTGTCACTTTTCCTTAGGTCCTTTTTAACTCGTATGTCATCGCCATTTTCTGTACGCCCTTGTCATTCCCTGTATGTCACTTATATCATTTGTACGCTCATGTCACTCTCAGAGGCCATTTTCATATTCTTTAAGTATTTGTAATCACCCTACCTGTTTAATACTTTCATCCTCTGTACTATTGCCATATTCTGTATAACACTGTCGTTTTCTGTATTTTTCTTTCTTTATGCCATTCTCATCCAATGAACACTCATTTCCACCCATGAATGTCCCTCTGTACGCTCTAAAACTTAATTCCTGGTTAGATACTGACACTGCTGAATGGTAAAAGATGAGAAATACTTTTAATATTATTCCTGACTGTTAAGCTGGTCTTAAGAAAACACAAAAATGATATTATATATCAGATATTTTCTCTGCCAACGATGAGCGCATTATTAAAATCTACAACACATGGAAACATACAGCCATTTTGAAACAAAACGTTTGAGTTACACTGATTTGAGGAGTAACTGCTTCAAGCGTTTTTGTGACCAAAATTTTGGGTAATTTTTTTCCAAATCGGATAAAAACGAAAATAAACGATTTTCCATCAAAAATCCTTTAAAAAAGTTTTGAGTCGGGAGGTAAAAGCTAGGGTCGGTCGGGAAAGCGGAAACAAACACTTTCTTTTCTTAGGCCTAATGTCATCCCACAATTTTCCCTTTGAATAATGTACCTAGTAGAATTACATGTATTATTGATTTAAAACTGAAGTGCAATAAAGTTTTCAACTACCGTATCATTAACAGTTTTTTTTTTTAATATAAACTATAAAAAATAATAGAAATGAATAGCTGGAATTTTTTTTCTGTATTTATATGATGGATTGAAAATAATCTTTGACATAAAGTAGAATAATGAGGCTTTTTGTGATAAATATTTAAAAGGCACTGCTTTAAATTAGTTGCCTAGATAAATAGATGTTAGTTTCAATTCAAGAAGGATAACTTCTTCATAGTAAGTTAATATTGCAGGTTGTACTTTTGTTGTTTCGTAATTTATTGGAAACTTTGCTTCACTGAGAGCACGAACTTTAACTTTAACGGTCTAAACTGCACGAACTTTAACTTTAACGGTCTAAACTGTAAAATATGTTTTATAGGTATTTTTACCATTAACTTTCACTTATATTTATTTTCAAAGACGTTAGATACTGCGATTAAAAGTCTAAAACATTTTTTCTTAATTTTTTTTTAAAAAAAATCTACTCACACAGCTTAACAAAAATTTAAAACCAAAATTTGAGGGCTATATTCTTTTTTCGGCACTAAGGTGTATCTTATATTGCCTTTCTGCACTAAATATAAAACTGACATGTCAATCACTTTTTCCTCATAATTTTTTTGGGGAAGGAACCGTGGCATCAAATACAAATATATAAAAATTACCCATTTGAATCATCAAAGAAAAGATTTAATTGTTCATGTTCACATCTTTCTTTTTACAAATTAATAAATTGATCGTAAAAAGTAAAAAAAAAATAACTTAAGTTTTGTCAATATACGTCAGTACGTGCGGTAAAGGAAACAATAATCGTCTTCAATGGAAATTTGAGTCTGACATATCGTGATTATTTCATGCAGTCCTTGTTTTTTCTTAGGTTTGTGAAGGTTTCGACCAATCGATAAACGGAGCGTGTTGATTTCAATCCTGTCAGTTTTTTTTAATAAAGTTTAAATGAGTTACAAAAAATTTCCGTAAGAAATAGAGGATAGCAAGTTTATTGTCCCCAATACAACAGCCATTTCACGAGGCAAAGCCAACAGTAGTTGCTGTGAAGGGGGACAATACATTTGACGTCAGAATAGTCAGTAAATAGGTATTTTATTATACCGAAGTAAACTTTATTTGTCGGCGATGCAGAATTTCTTGATGATAAACAAATTAGAGTTACCGGACTTTGAATTTAATGTAGCGATAGGATTACGTCAGAGGTGTTCCGAGTTTAAAAACGATGGAAGTCGAATGCCGCCGGTGATTAGTTTCGGTGACTATTCACCATGGGCAAGATAACACAGAAACTAAATCACGGTAGGATAGAATAGCATGTTTATTCATTGTAATTTTACA
Source organism: Magallana gigas (assembly GCF_963853765.1). Lineage (NCBI taxonomy): Eukaryota > Metazoa > Mollusca > Bivalvia > Ostreida > Ostreidae > Magallana > Magallana gigas. The sequence goes on from NC_088856.1 coordinate 30,710,202, forward strand.
TAGAAAAATGCAGAGGTATAATTAAAGTGTATATGTATACTGTACTTCTGTGGTTTCATCAGTATTCGTGGAATACAATTTTTCGTGGATTTCATTGTAAGTTGATTCACAAAATCAAATATTTATTGAAGTGCAATATCTACTAACATTTTGTATTAATAAGATCATCGGATGTACGTATCATAAAACATGTGATTTTCATTGAATCCCCCGAAATTGATACCTACGAAAATTAATGAAACTACAATATGTTTTGTGTGTCATACTTGTTTAATATTAGAGGAACAAATTAAGGGATAAAGCAAACATAAAATCACACAATTATAGATGTTCAATTTATCTGATACGATTTGATTTATATCATGAAGCCTTTGAGACAGTCCCATATATGACCCGAACTGATTTTTGAAAGATAAAAAAAACGATAATGCAACGTTGTGTTATGTGGTTATTGTGACCTTGCGCAATACAATTGAGTTCGTCATTTTGAAGATAAACCTAACTGTTTTCATGTTAAGTTTCGCTGAAATAAATGTTGAAATAATTCTTTAGCTCTAACAAATTTCCTAATAGTTATATCACTTGATTTTAAGGAAATACTGATCTTGAAGACTTGAATAATAAAGTTTGTTGACATACACAAAGTTGCGAATGCAATAGGGGTTAATTTTATGATTTAAAAAAAAGTTTGTAAATATATCAACTTGAGAGATAGTTAAGTAAAAATTGGATTTATATATGCACAAATGTTTTATGTAAACATACTGTTCTCTGCTGCTGACATCAAAAGCTCACATGTAAATATTTTTATTATGCATATTCACATTAGAGTTTCAAATCAACATACTTGCCCCACATAAAGCATGTGGACATAATCGATTTTATGCTAACATTTAATTCTATGTGACATATTAATGTCATTAAGTCGTTGATTATCAAAACATCAAGTCGCATTCAATATGCTGCTCTTACATGTACATGTAGAATATATGGTGTAAGATATTGACAATATTAAGTTGTTCGTTTAATTGAAATGAGATTATCTGAACATATCTGAAACTAATAAATGTTAACGTACGTTGTTTTTAACTGTTGTCCAAACATATCTTGCATGCAGGATCTGATCATTGCAAATGTCATTCTTCCACTCTTAGAATGCTTATTATCATATTAATAATTAATAATTATCAATATTAATAAATATTGATTTCAACTGCAAATCAATGAAAGGAGCCTTTATTTTAATGTACTTTTTGATAATTCTGTCGATGATGCTTGTTACCAATAGCTTACTCGAATCAATTCTTTATTCTAAAAAAAAAGAATATGATAAAGAACTGTGATTAAAATCTATGATATATTTAACCAATCAATCAGAATATTGTTCAAAAAACAATAAACTTATTATAGATATCAACCACAATATAATTATCATAAACAATATTCATTGTGAAATTGACCTTTTCATGTATCAAATAAAGCATAGTATTCGAATTGCTTTAAAGGTAACTAAAACTAAAATGACAAGACTGTAATTTTCAACTTGATTGTTCAACAACCCAAAGGTACGGAGATAAATTTTGCCAACATTGTTGTAACTTCATAACTACTCTGGCACTTTAAAAGACGTTTTTTTCTGATCTTGACTTGAAGCTCTCTAAAGTTCTTAGCTTTGTTATAAATTAAAATCAAAAGAAATTGCACTGTCATATTTAAGCATTTTAACAAATGTTTAATGGCCAATAGATAAATAGGAATTTTAAAGTCATATGCAAATGAGGTGAAAATATTTATACATGCATATATATTCTACAAAGAGAGATTCTGAATTTCATTGTTAAACACGGATTCCTTGTTTATAACAGCCAAAGAGTTTAACCGTCGAGAACGAAAAAAAGCCATATGGTATTTATGCTCCTTAATATTCATATAATTCTTTTTCTAATTTTTTTTCGAATCATTTGCTTAAGTAGGTTAGACAAATTGACAGAGGATATCAACTGTGAAAAAAATTGATTTATGAAAGAACCAAAATAAGAAAAATTGAAAATGGAATTAAAAGTGTTTTAAAAATATTTCTCACTCCTGATTTTTTTTTTTGGAATACACATAAATGAAAATGTGTTTATCTGAACATTATTTAAGGGGGGGGGGGGTCAGGGTGGTGTGCTTTTTAATTTTGAATGTACTTGATATTTATTGTTTATGATGCAACAGCGCACAAAATGTGCCTACAAATACTTCTACAAAATAAACCCGCAAAATTTTATCAGGAAACTGACATAGAAATATATAAGTGTATTGTACTGAGAATATATAAAAAAAATACCTTGGTTGTATATTCGGAATACCTATTGTGTTCTTATCATTGCAAAGTTCTATGACATGCATGGTGATGTTTTAAACTAGCATGTGAACTTTATCTCTCATCTCTCGTTTAGCTAATTCTACAAATATTTTCAAAACCCTGTACATAACATTTGCAGTATATGTGGCGTATTTCATCTATTACCACTACTTCTTTTTAATCAATCAGGAGAATTGAAAACTATGAACTGTAATTTATCACTTTTATTTCACATTTAAATATAGAATGTAATACACAACATAATATAATATGACAATAGGATAACAACGGGAAAATATAGGTGTACTATACATCTCAGCAAAAGAACGTACGTAAACAAGATCAAAATGCTGTACACACTATTTCAACGTTAAACCATTTAAATGCAATTTTCATACCAAAATTCTTGATCAATGATTAAGATACATCTGATTTAGCTGATTTATGTTTTATTCATTTTAATTCAATTCCTTTAAAACATGTAAGCTGTAAAACGAACATATCAAAATTAACATACATCACATCTTACATCTAGATAATTTAGAATTGCAAACAATTTAATCACAAGATAATGAACAACGAAGACGTGGAGAAAAATAGCCAAGCATCGATTCATAGTAGGCATTATTATGTAAATTTTTTTTTTCTAAATTGACAATATATACAGCTCACAACAAAAACATCAGAATTCCTTTACAGCAAATCTAGTTGAAATATCTGTATTTTATAATCGAATCGTTTGAGTGTTAAATAAAGAAGGTGTGTTATTGGCCAAAATATTACAAAACTTGAGTCTTAAACTTTTATGTTAAAAGAGAAACTTTTATGTTAAAGAGAGAGACAGAAACAGAGAGAAAGAGGTGGGTCTGTAAAACTAGAGTGGTTCTCTGCTTCGGTAATAATTAAAAAAAACACAGTAAAATCACTAATAGTTATTATATATTAGCAATTTTGACCAATAAAAATAGAAGAGCAAAGTCGGGAAAATATTTTTTTTTAAATTGGTTGTGAAATTTTGAAAAGCAAAATAAAAGAAAAAAGTTTACGAATATCATCTGTTTTCTAGTTTAAAGACAAATTGAGACTAGTTATATTAACTTTAATATTTCGACCCAGAAAATATTGGGAACCGGATATTCTTGCTTATGCTTACAAATTTGCTGCACCATTTCCTCTTAACTTTATATATCAAAATATCCTACGGGCATTGATGAAGTTTTCCGGTCAATCTTTCCTTTAATACGTCGATCAATAGAAAAATTATTAAATTCATTTCTTAAATATTTAAATACCAACTTAACGGATCAACTTTAGAAAATGTCTTAGAATACAAAAACAAAATTGAATAATCATTGTAATTTACAGGTGAATACATTCCGGAGGAACACAGGAGGCTGAGTCCTCTTTTTAATTTCGAATTCATAATATGCAAAACTATGCTTTTTTTTTTTTTTATAAATTTTCTTTCATATTTTTATATGCTTCAAAATTTCTTTTTTTTTTTTTAGAAATGCTAGCTAAGCAGTCTATTTTTGATTACTATCACTAAAAATGTGAAATGAGTTTTAAAAAATGACGACCTACTCATGACGTCAAAATACGAAAACACGTCACACGAAATAGAAGTAAAATAGCTAAAAATTTAACATACCAATTCTTTTAAATCACGTATTCATTACGCACAAATAAAGTTGGTAGATTTGACTTAATTATTTAAAAATTATAAGCAATTTCTCAAAATAATTTTATTTTGAAAAAATGCGCATTTTCCTTGAAATTTCATTAGAAATGCATCAAAACAGCATCATCAACAATATCACGATCAAGGCGGTATTGCATAAAAGTAGCGTAGGCAAATCTGATAAAAAATTTATAAAATTAACAGTAAATTCTTAAGAACGATTTGACAAATGTTTAGTGTATGTTTTCTCGTGAGATTTTTTATAGGGTAAACATGCGACTAACCTTGACTTCAAACCTAACCTTAGGGAAGTAAACTCTTTTATATTTATGATAGAATGTTTCAGAGAAATTCTCAATGTAATGGATTTAGATGACATCACGTTTGACTGATTGTAAACTATTTAACCTTTCTGCAGAAAGATGTGAGCGTTTCCCATACTTTACCATTGAATATAAAGCAATAAAAGATGAGCATACCATGTAGACCGCTGAATATATCTGCAATGTACATGAAACTAGCAACATCTATCAAGGTGTCTAAAACCTTCATCAACCAAAATCCAAAAGACAAGAGCAGTAACTTGGGGAAAAAGGACATTTGTTTCATAAGAGTTTTGGATGTTTCGTCTTTCCTTGGTTCTTCAAGTCTGAGGGCTGTACAAAAATAAAAGGTAACACTTGTTATCAAAACAAAAATCAGTGGACCAAACAGTGTGACAATAAACTCAGTTTTGTATGTCAAAAACAGAGTTTTATCATAACTCACGAAAATCTCATCAAGTAAGATTAATGGTATAGCTATGTTTAATACTACAATAAGTACTGATAATCCAATTGCATATATGGTACATTTTATGACTGTTTTTGCAATAGATGTGTTCGTTATTTCTTGGACTATGTTTTGTCGAAATATTCGAAACATCTGAAAAGAACAACCTTGAATCCAGAAAAATGTCGCTAGCCAGACAATATGATTCAATGTAGACGCAATGATTTTGTAAAATGGATTACGTAATATTGTTGTAATCAACCCAATCCCTTGAGCTAGCATTAGAAAAAATACCAAAAGCATATTATTAACACCAGACAGAGTTCTCGTCTCCGGAAACATGCTGTAAGTTATAAGCGTCAATAACAAAAATGATAAAGAAAAGCAGTTGCAAACAATGGTAAATGTAGATAAGGTTTTGTTAAACATGGTAAAGAAAATATTTTCGAAACCTAAACTTATTTCTCTCATTTTGCTTACATACACAGCAATATCCGTTTTGCAAACTCTGAAACCATCGTTGTATATATCGAATTGAGATGATGAAAATTGTAAACCCTTATAAACATACTCGTCGCGTATGCTAGTCCAATCAACACCAAATTCGTAATCTTTTAAAATAAGGCTTTGACAAATCAACAGTGGGCTCACAACAACATTAAGGAATTCAGTTGGCCCTAGTTCCGGTCGTTCTTCTTGAACAAAACAATGAGTCCTTTTATCGAGTTTCCACATAAGCAGTGGCAGAAGAAGTGCATATTCACTCCTTGATACTGTAACATTTAAAGTAATTGTTTCCAATAGGTCCCAATTTGCAGATGCACTTGTGAACATGTTTAATTGTTCTTCTATCTCATCGCGATTAACACTGCTATTTACAAAAAATGTGAAAAAAAGAGACACCTCAGCCTGACTCGAAATTACAGTATTGCAGCTGTCATGATGCAACAGAATTATTTTTTCTATCTTTGGATTTTTGCAAGTAGCATTTACAAAGTTTTTGATGTGATTCTTAAATACTTCCAGTGTTTGTTTAACTGTAGCATTTACATATGCAAGGGTAGTAAACGTGATTTTAACGGCTAGAGTATAACGCAAATTTGTCGTCATCTTGAAATACGAGACGCAGGTCTTGTTTTGTAAGTGTTTTCCGTCAAAACAGGACAGGTTTCTGCAGACTTTCTACAAGAGTAAAAAAATAGTTTACTTCCTAAATATATTAATGTCTAAAATGAATTCAAATAAAGATGCATATACGTTTCAACACAGAGAAAAGAAAATATTCATCAATTAATTCATCAAAATAACTTTACAACAGATCCTTCTGAAAAAAAAACTCCATTCCTATTTACCCCCCCCCCCTTTTTTTGCGGCCGCATACTTTTTCCTGGGAATCGTAGTTTGAACAAACTTTATTCTGCTTAACACAAGTTTCAGTTTTCTGTCTGATTCTTTTTCGGAAGAGTTTGAAGGATTTATTCCATGTGTTATATAAAAAATTGGCTTTCTCACAATATGATCCAAACCTACCCCTTGTGATCATAATTTGAGCAAACGTTAATCTATATCAACTGAGAACGCTTCCACACAAGTTATAGCATACCTCGCCAATTGGTTTTAGGAAAGATTATTATTTTCTTAATGTGTTTCTATATACAAATTCGACCCTCCATTGTTGCAAATTATTTCAGAATTTCATGATTTGAACAATCTTTAATACACACTACTGGCGGATGCCCCCACAAAAGTTTTAGATTTTGCGACAAAAAAGTTAATTGAACGTTTTTGAAAAAAAAACCCAGAGTAAACAAAAACTCATGAGAACAAATATTGTTTATACCATCACAAATTCCATAAAATATGTAACATCTCGCAAATTGTTTGCCAGTCTATTTAATACGCTTATAGTATCTACAGTTTGTCAATAACAAATATTTATTTAGGGTGCCTCACTACACTTTGAAATATTTTCTCAAATTAGCAGAAAATTACTTGATTATCATAGAAAGCATGATGGAAAAGAAGTATATATGTCACATAGGCGAAAAAAATGTTCAATTCTGGATAAAAAATGATATTTTCAAAAATGTCATTCAGTAAACGTAAACAAATGCTCAGGCGGATTCGAACTCATGATGTGCGGTTCACAAGCCTGATACTTTAACCACTGACCTATGATGATAAACATCTGAATCGATTGAAACAAACAGTTTAACAAAACATGTAAATCGCCATCTTGTGATGAAGTGTCTGAAAAAGTATAACTCTAGTGAGGTGTAGTGAAGTACCTTAGGAACCATCCTTCAATATCACACCATAGTTCTTTTACAGAAAAAAAATTCACAAAAAAAAAAAATGATCAATTGTTTCAATTTCTGTATTATAGAAGATACATAAGGGAGAATCAGTTAATTTTAACTTGTGCAGATAGTGATTTGCAGGTACAATCTTCCGTAAAATTTGCAAATTGGAGCCAGTCGAGTTTAATTTCTTGAACCGCTTCAAAGCAGAAAAAGTTAATCCTATTTTATTCTAAGTCGGTAAAATTATCTCCAAGACCTCTACATCTAATATATGACATTATTGGTTCTCTTTTATTTGCAATTCGAATGTTATACATTAAATTGCTATTTTAAACCTGCATATCCGATTACATTTCATGTTATTTAATATGTCTAAGCTTAGAAAGTCAAATAGATCACTAATTAGCATAAACCATATTCCAGAATATTTTGTTTAAAATGCTGAAGAATTATTTATCTGAATAAAAAGTGGTATAGATGAGGAATAACCGAGCTAAAGTACACTCAGACATTATAAGAAGTCAATAAAATTGTAGATCAATGAAAACATAAAAAACTAATATTATTATAATATCGGATTTATCTTTTTAATGTTTTCATTGATCTACTGTTATATTGATTTCTTATAATGTCTGAGTGTAGTTTAGCTCAATCATTCCCCCAAGATCAATTGAAAATTTCATTCCGAGAAGGTCAAATGTTGTGTTGTGTCAGTCTTGCTTCCATCAAATAGGATAAAAAACATCTTTAGAAAATAAATTGTTTGTTCCCCATCTACACCATTTTTTGGAAATCAATTGGTAGACCAGATATATTTTCAAAGAAGTCTAATTCTCTTAGAAAACCATTAAACGTTAGGGGAAGACCACCTCGAATAAAAGATGTATCGTCTGCGAACTTGTCTACCTAATTGTTTAAATGAATATATATTCACAAATGTTTTAAAATTTCCAGTCTGATTTGTTTAAATTTTAAAAAAAAAAAGACTTTTATTCAAAACCTTATAAACGCAAATGGTGGTCATTTGGATGGGAAAAAGTATAAAGAACTATTATGCAATGCTTATAATTACTTATTTACAGAGAGAAAGAGAGAGAAAGAAAGAGAGAGGCTCATAAAATGAAAAGTAAGAAAATAACAACTTACTGCAAAGTCATCAAAAATCTGGTCATAGGAACATTTAGTATTTTTTTCTTGGCTTTGAAAATAGGAATCATCAAAATCCTTGGGAGTAAAGAATGTCAATGTTTGACGTGTCTCTCCAATATGAATATAATCGAAATCCGTATCATGATAGTCTGACTCTTCTTGTTCATATTCGTCCGAGAAAAAAAAACAATCTCCTAGTTCATTGTTTACATCATTACATTGTTGGCAAAATATATTCTTGTAATTCATACAAGCATGACTTTGGGGAAAACTGGTACAGGCTTTAACCAAAGTTTCATTTTTGGCTGTCGTGCAAGAATCAATTATCTGACTTGAAAATTTGCTCTCTGTAGGATTACAAATTAAACAAAACTTATTTTTATACCCTATGTGATGATGATACACAGGTCCAAAAGTGAAAATATCTGTGTGCTCACAAGCTATTAAGACGTCATCATCGAAGTGTTTCCAGGTTCCTGACACATTGCATGAAGCTACATCAAAACCACAAGACCACTCACAACTTCTTGTGTTAGCCGGAGGTTGAAAACTGAGCTCACATGACTTTTGCTTTAAAATGACATCAATTAAATGATTCAAAGATAAACTGTATTTGTAATTTATGTACTTAGCGCAACTGATCCTAAGCGGCCATGGTCGAATATTTGTCACAGCTTCTTCTGTTATATCCTCGTACTTTTTCCCACACAAATAACAAAACAAATTCAAAAAGGTCTCATCAAATTCATCTTTTAAAACTCTTACCGGAACTTGATGGTAAAAGTGAGAGAAAGTTTTATTTGAACAGAGGTTTACATATGGGTTAGTGTATGGACAGTTGTCTATTACCCGATGATTTTTTTCTGTATTTCCATTTTCATATCCCGAATACTTTTCGCTTATACAAGCCCAAGACTGTATCAAAGCAAAATCGTCGCAGCAATCTGAAACACATCCAATAGTACAGGAACAGTTAGTTTGTAGGGAAAGTGTGTATGGTTCTAATAATCCTTGTGTGCAAGAACTGCTTCTTGTCATTGCAAAACCGACTTCTGCCAAATTTGTTAGATTGATTGAATAGTTAACGCTTGAATAATGTGGAATCGGAACAGAAGCAAACGGGAACCAGCTACTACCCGTTTCAATACAAGCATATCGGTTTAACTTTAAAACGTGCATCTTGTTCCCTTTTGGTATTTCTGTAATCATCGATCTGGTAGCATACGCTGACTGTGCATCTGATTGCAACGTTAATTGCTCCACATAATTCCGTATACTTTTTGACAAATAGAGAAATTCAATTGTGATACTATAAGGCAGATTATCCTGTTCATTATAAGATTCTATACTTGAGAGGACGTGAACGTCGTTAAAATGCCCAACGTTGTCATAGCCAAGGTTGCAGGCTAAACAAAAATAGTTTTTGTATGGAAATGAAGCCTCTAATGTTTGATGGTCCAAGCAAGTGTCTCCAAAACTGCTGTTCAATGGACAGTTTTCTATCAATATGTGTGTTGTAAATTCAGGTGGATTACAAATAGTGCAAAACATATTTTTAAATGCACCAAGAGGGAAATCATATGCACTTTGGCATGCCATTGCAATTTGGTGGTCAAAAATTTTCCAGTTTCTAGTAGCATTGCAGACTGAAATCTTTTTGTCTGGTTGAGAGCACACATTGTTAGATACTGAGGGATGTTCATTCTTAATCTCACATTTTTTTTTCTTCGCTAAATCAAGCAAGGCGCTTAAAGATGAAACATAGTTAACATCTATATTTTGTGGGCACTTTAAAGAAAAATTCAATTTATCATAATTTGTTTCATTGTGACAAATTGCGCAGAATTCATTTTCATAAATTATATTTTTGTTCTTACTAATAACAGGAGGGTTGTAAATTTGTTCGAAATCTCCCCACTTCTGTTTCCCGCAGTTTGATGATAAGTCGAAGGTTGAGTCAATAGGACATGCTGAAATCACTGGATAACGAACGTCAGCCTCCTTATTTAAAACATTCATTGATTTGCATTCCAAGAATCCGTATTTAAAATACACATCGGGACAGCATTTAATGCTTTGGTCAAAAATACATTCTTCGGAACATGAACAGTTTGGACACAAGGATCCTGCACTGAAGTTACTTGGTATATGCAAATTAGTCAAAATTGTTTTGTCGCAAACGATATCTGGTCCACAAAGCAAAATTCCTTGATACAGAATATGAGTCATGTTAAATAAAAAATTGTTGCCTTCGCCATCCACATTATCAGTTTCAGATCCATTGCTCATTTGTAAAAAACAATTAAAAGACATATATAGAAGCGTCAGATATACAATTTTACGAAAAAGAGAACACATCTTGATTAGATTGCTATAATAAAGTGAGTCTGTTCTCATCACTCGATAGCTCTAGCTCTGAGCATACGTTTGAAGTTTTCATACGTTTCTTTATAAAGATATTTTTTCTAGTCATACCATTGGTTGTTCAGACAAACACAAACCCATTAATAAAATAATTAAAATTTTACGTTTTCAAAGGAAGACATTATACTATATATATAATTCTTATGGAAGTTCTTCATTTTTGTTATTTTTTTTCCAGACTTTCTTTTTAAAAAATGTAATATCTGTTTTTATTTTTATCAAATTGCACCTATATTTTTACGGTAAACTGTATTGATAATACGTTTTCAACAAGACAAATAGTCATGGAATACCTGCTTCTAACATGTATTTCCCTTATTAAGTATTTCATGGGTAATCCATTCCGGAGAAATTAAAAGAATTGAGACGGTCCGTAGCAAGTGGTTTTAAGTAATAAATGGGTTTTTAAAAAAAGGCATTTTGAATGTGATCCTCTCAGTTTCTGTTAGTTTTCCTTATTCAACCACTTAAAAAAACTACAATTTATGTTTTGAAAACTGTTTAATTTAGCTTACGTCTTTAGCCCGTGTCTTTTTATTTTGAAAATTTTTATAATAACATATAGAAGAGTGGCGCAACTATCAAAGGTTTAATACTGTACAAAAGAGACTGGCCCCTAAACTTAGGAATCTAGAGCCCCTAAAATTATTTGCTTTATAACTAAAATAAAAAAACGGTTGAAATTTTGATATGATCGTAGCAGGAAATGTTATTTTTCCGAATCCTGATAATCTCGTGAAATTATTATTTATTTTGTTGGGCAATTGCATAATATGGGATTGAAAAGCATACTTGAAGACAAGTATCCGCTTTGATTTAGCAAATTAGCTTTTATTCAATTATGCGTAAAGTTTAAATAAAGTCGCAGAAACATAATAACAATATTTCTTACAATGTGGGATAATAAAAAATCATTGAAAACGGTTTTAATGTGTTTTGTGCCTTTTCACCAATCGTTTTGTGATATTTTTTCTATTGTTACGTTCTTCATATTTAAAAAATTATGCCTTTACAAGCAATATGTGGAAATAGTTTTATCTCTCACTTTTATCTTTTTTTTTTAAAATGAAGCACGTAATTGCCTGACGTCATGACATCAGTTTTTTTTAGCTAAGTAAGTGTTGCCTTCTCCGCAATGGGGTAGGCAATGGGAGCAAGCAAATTGAATATCAAGACTTCTTTTGAAAAGAGTAATCGATGCATGTTCATTGTGTCAACATTTACATTCACAGATGATAAAATATTATATGAGAGGTAATAAGTAACAATGAGCAAGAATTTTCAAGTAAAAGGGTTGTTTGCCATGCACGTGTGTAACCCTGATTTTAAACAGATTAGCCATATTTGAAGGGGGATAGGGGATGTCATTGCAACTAGTTGTTACATATTGTTTATTACAATGCAATGTAAGTAATAATTGGTGGTGGATTATTATCATTAACAAAGAACCATCAGTTTGGATTAAAACAGTCATACATGTATAGCTGGAATATTTACTGCGGAAGTAAATCACCAAAGCGGGGTTTGACCCGATTATCGATTAATTAATTGGGCGATTTCTTTCATCTTGAAAAGGGTATAACTCGCATCTGTTACTAACTGTACTTTCAACGATTACTAGTCATGTGCGTATGACAATTTGATAGATTGCTTCTTAAACATTCGATCTAAAGTATATTATATGCAGTTGTTACAAAACATGTAAAAAAAAACCTATTCATTTGACTTCCTCCCCATGGAGCTATGCTAATGGTTAAGTTCATTCAAACCATTGAAGATCTCAGCTGTTGCGTGAATTGTAAAGTCGGACTTCGAACCCTAATTTGTCTCATTCATAATATTTGCACGCCGATTAGTGGACGAATCCAAATTAGGATCATGAGAATACTCCAAAGCACACCATGTGTACGCATAAAAGGCACATGGCATCAGAAGTTGATGAGGGGGGGGGGGGGGGGTATCTACCCCAGCTTATTTTTCACAGAACACACTTTACATAGCATGAAATATCAAAAATGTCATCCCCCTTCCGTTCACTTTTGTCGTAGTATGTAATAAATGAAACGGAAAATAAAGATTCTAATTCAATTGAAGTTAAATTGAAAACTATACCTCTTCCCTTCCCCCTTAAGAAATATATATGTTCTTGAATTAGATCACGGGAAAAAAGATGGAAATTGGCTTTTAAATTCTGCACGTTTCGTTAATGAGCTTTATGTTCATCAGCGAAATTAAAATTCATTTTTACAAGATAGCCTAAGTAATAGATGAATGCTTTCATTGAATATTTGATTTTTAGTCAGGCAAGACTTCTGGAAAGTTATTACTTGTATCAAAAAAAAAACAACAATTAAGTATATGTTAACTACAACTACTTCAGTCCTTTTCCGTAAGCCCTGTGTATACGTTAAAATAACACACCCTTCGCATGTCTCCAAGGAAAATCATCGAGCATGGGTCGACTTGCGATATGCAGTTATCTAATACACAAAGTTTGCGTGCTTGTGCACACATTATGTCGGATAATGACTCAAAAAATATTTCTACTAAAATGTCTTACTGCATGTAAGTATCGCAGAAAATTCATAGGGTCAAGCTTTATAGTGCACAATTATCTTAGCTGCAGGTAGCCGATCAGTTTGGATACATGTACGCACGGCGTGTTTAAGATAATTTACATGGACGTTGTCGGCTCACCGAAATGAAAATCATTCTCTGAAACAAATAGTCAACTTAGAGACCTGTTTAGCGATGAATAATCCACACACTCAAATTAATGTAGATTGAAACTCAAGAAAAAAACCCTGAAATAATTTCTTAAACACCATCTAAAAAGGAGATCGATCAAAAAAATGATTACATTGTGCATGATATTCAGTGCACCATAAATTACTTGTGATTTTATTACAATTTAAATTCATATAAAAAATAGAAAAATACCCCAATTCTAAAGGTAAAATATATCGCGTTTTTTGTTACCTAATAACAGTTTGTAGCTGAACAAATCTTTTCTTAAGATGTTAGGCAGATATGATGCTTAATTAGCTGACCATCCAGACCTTTTATGATTAAGCAGATAATAGACATGATTTTCGAAAGCTTTCTTTGTTCCAATCTTATAAGGTTCTAGACATTGTATAACAAATCCAATAAATGTCTGCAAAGTTTTCAAATTTAGTAAAGAAAACCAATTACTAAAACTACTCTCAAATATTAAAAAAAAATGTTTTGTTTTGAAAAAAAAATTTCAATTAAGAAAACATTTTCATTTCAAACCAAAACTAATTATGCCTTTAAATTGAATTTTTGCCAATTTTGTTTTATTGTTCTGTTTGTAATATTTTAATATATTGGGTCGTTTGAAAAAAAGGTGATAATATTATAAATATTGGTTTAAAAGCAATTTCCTTAAAAGATGTCAACTTATTAGAAATACGTGCCTTCATAACTCCAAAAACCCAACAAAGCTAATTAAGGGGGATGTCTACAAAAAGACTTGAAGATTTTTGTTGCATGCATATGTTACTAATAATAGGCACAGTGTTCAACAATAATAGACCTCAAAGTACAATACTCTATTTTTTAGAGAATTTTTAAAATATCAGTCTGCTTCCAGATAACCCCTTATATGTCAAATTTTCAAACATTTCTGAAAGTGAAATGTTATAAAGTTTGAGATATGAAAAAGAAAACTATCATGAATGAAGTTTGTATGATTTTTATTGGAATCAACATAAATATAAAACTGAAATATTTTTCAAAAATTGAAGGCAAACTACTGGATGAACTCCCACACAAATCTGAAAATAGAAACAATATTTTTTGGTTAATGAGATGAAAAAAAGAAATTAAATGAAATTGAAAATTTAAAATAAATATTGATTTATTGCAAAAATCTTGGTTTGAAAGATCCTGTTCAAGAGTTGTCTTTCTTGATTTTACTTGGTCTCAAATATTTTGGGACCAATTTTCTATTTAAAAAAAATCACGAAGAAATTTTTTTAAAAGGTACAAGTATATGCTAAAATGTAGGAATAAGATTTGTAATGTTTATGATAATGTTTGAATCTGAAAAATTATATTTTTGATGAATGCATTATATTTATATTTACTCTTTAACAACAAACTATTAGTAGTTACATTGACTTTTACTTTTTTTTTTATATACAATACAAATAATAAACAACCATATCCATATTTACACATACATTAGATTCCATAGTGACACACATGTACGTGTGGTTATTAAAACATGTTCTTTTTCAAGCTTCTGTCGTTCCCTCATTAAGCCTGCAAATCCAGGCTTTCACTGTTAATGCTACCTAGCTATATCTATTTTAATTAAAATACATTAGTTTAATGTCAGACTTTCAATGCAAGTCTTATACTCCAAATGTTTTACATTTTGGGAAGTTAGGATCAATACAAGAGATGGTACCACGGTACTTTAGTTGTATATTTCGCACATCTACTTATCACAGAATATAGGTATATATATTCACTATCAACAATGACTTGATCCGAATCTCACCTTTTCTTGTCTATTAATTTCTTGCCTTTTGGCTTAAAAGACCCCAGTGCATCGCCTAAATCTTGTTTCGAATATGTCATTAACATTTCTAAAAACTCATTACCAAAAAGTATATTAGTTTTGGTATGATAATAATAAGTTTCATAATGGCAATTTTGTTTTTACTCTATCGTATTAATGAAAAAAAAAATCACAATTATTTTTTCAATGAAATGATTTATTTCAACTTATTTGAGAAAAAATAATTCTCAAATATTAATTTTTTGTGGCCCACTCACGAATTCATTAAGTTTAAATTGCAAGATTTTATTAACTTTTTATTAAATGTGTCCGTGTTGAAATTATTCTTTGTACTTGTTTGAAGGGATATTGTGAACCTTTTGCAATAGTAAAATTCACTACGTATAAAGTATAATTTTGAACATTTAATGCATTTAATTTTAAAACAGTTGTAAAACTGTCAAAAGCGCTTACTGTTTTTATAGCAAATAACCGTTTATCTAAATTATGAAAGAACTGCGTTAAATATCAAATGTTGCAATAGACAAATCCATACTTTACAAAAGGTTTGTCCTTTCACCGCCATTTTTTGGGAATAACGCAATGCCATAGATTTTTCACAGTAGCCTTTGTAGTTAAGAGGTTTGAAACTTTGTAATTTGATATAAAAAAAAACATGTGTGGATGTCATGGAGAGCATTCATACATGTAATTCTGCCTTAACCAATCCCCAATCCTTTGGTCGATTGATGCCCTTAACGATATTGCTCACCATATGTGAACCACCCTTGGGATCTGAAGCTGCCAAGCTTAATGTTATGAACACATTTTAGAAATTGATAGGTGCTGATACAAATCATAAATGTATCTGTCCAGTGGTCAATGTTTCGAAATACATTCTGGGTTAAAGATGTTAGATGATGTCCACAGACTAGAAAGGATGATAGTCGTGATAAGGCAAGATACATAAGGGTCTATAGAGTTATACTTAACATACAAGAATATGCAATCCTGATTTAGGGGAGTACTAATTTTTGCATACAAACAACGTAAAAAATGATAAAATAATATGTATATAACCAAATTTTTTTCCGTTGTATAAAGAAGTGTTCAAGCAAATTAATAAAAAAATTTTAAAAACTCTAACTGACAAGTATAAATACTCGAAAATCATTTTTTACTGTCTCCGTTTGTACCTAGATTTTACCAGAGAGTCTAAATCTTTAAAATTTGGTGCTAATTTTCATTACTTAATCATGCTTTTTTTATTATTGGAAATAATAATAGTATCGTATTGGTATTCACACAAATTGCACCTCTTCTCATGACAGAATATTGGTATATATATTCAATATCTTCATAGACTTGATCCAAATCTCACCTTTTTTTTTCTATCAATTTCTTGCCTTTTGGCTTTAAAGACCCCAATGCATTCCCTAAATCTTGTTTCGAATATTTCATTAACATTTCTAAAAACTCATTACCAAAAATATATTAGATTTGGTATGATAATTAGTTTCAAAATGGCATTTTTTTTTTTAACCTATCGTATTAAAAAAAAAATCACAATTATTTCTTCAATAAAATAATTGTTTCTAAAAAGTTGAAAAAAAATTAATATATTATTCTCTGGGGCTAAACCCCGAATTTATTAAGTTTAAATTGCTGAATTCTAATAACTTTATATTGTGTTAAAATTATTGCTGATTTCTAAAAACTCATTACCAAAAACTGTATTAGATTTGGTATGATATTTTTTCAATGAAATGATTTATTTCAACTTATTTGAGAAAAAAATTCTCAAATATTAATTTTTTGTGGCCCAATAACGAATTCATTATGTTTAACTTTTTTTTAACTGGGTCTGTGTTGAAATTATTCTTTGTACTTGTTTAAGGGGATAATGTGAACTTTTTGCAATAGTAAAATTTGGTACATGTACGCATGATGTGAAATTTTGAACATTAAATATATTCATAAAAGACCTGTTGGCGTTAACTCTGGCTCATATATTGAACTCGAATATGACCAACCGACCTGCCAACTAATTGGTGAGCAAGTATATGGCTGTCCAATAAATCAATCAATCAATTGTTCAGTCAATAAATATTGATAAATCAATCAATCAATAAATATTAATCAATCACATCAGCAAAAGGATTATTTAATCAGTCAATCAATATAAATCAGTTTCATTAGCAATAGGATTAGCAATTAATTAGCAATTAGCAATAGTCAATCAATCCATAATCAATAAATATATCAATCAATATCAATATCACTCTCCATTGATGAAGTTTAAGGACGTTGGATCCTGCGATCAAAAGTCTTAAAGTTTTTTTCTTAAGTATTTTTGAAAAATCTACAGTTATAGCTTAACCAAAATTCAAAACAAAATTTTGGGGTCTATATTCATTTGGCACTTCGGTATATTTAATATGACCTTTCTTCACTGACAGCGCAGATTGTACATAAATCGCTTTTCCCTTTATATTTTATCATAGGAATGAACCACGGCATCAAATACAAATTTATACTACTTAAAATAAATAAAATTGAAATTATCATAAAGAAATATGTTCCAATTTCTTAACCTATTTGATATTTTGACCCTTTTGCGCTGATAAAACGCTATTTGAATTCATTTCCTATTCAAATGTCATAAAATTATTTAAAAGTTTTTAAACTTTTTCTTAAATTATGATAAACTTGTCAAAAAAATCAAAAACAAAAAGTATGGGTCTATTATGTAAAATTTAAGATACGGAATGAAATAGGCTGATTTTAGGCAAAAAGTGGGATTCATTTTTCCTTGACTTCTATGAAATATAAGTTAAATTTGCCAATATGTGTCATTAGAAATATTGAAAAATTGTAAAATTATGTTTTTCGTAACAAAAATTAAAATTTCCTAATGCACAAAATATCTTGAAATTTTGTTTGCACTGAAAATAAGGAAGCAAAAATGACGATACTCTAAAACAACTGAGTAATGAAAAATGTTAATTTTTTTCTTCAAAACCTTCCGCCACAAAATATAGTCCCATACTAAACTCTGTAAATATGTAATTTTCATTTAGGCTACTATTTTATTTAAGATCGTTTAACTGGTATTATAAAATTTGAATTTATGAGAAGAATCAATATATGATGCATAATGTCTAGAGTAGAGGTGACCAAAAATGGCTACCCAAATGCTGCAAATTCAACAATACAATCAGCTTAGCTAAGGTGTTTTTCTGCCAGACGGTTTGCAACCCAAAACCCTTCAAGGGGGCGAGCACAGGGATAAAGACAAGTTTACGGGTAAATCATGACACAAAATTGGGAATGGGGGTGGGGGGGGGGGGGGGGGGAAACAGGGGCAACTGGGAGCATGGGCCAAAAATAGGTTATTACTAAATCAGAAAACCAATGAACGTTAGACCAACCTGCATTACATGTAATCTGTAGGAATATTGACTCATTGTAAGTTAAACATGTTTAAAATTGGATGAAAAATAATTATAAAATTTTGTCAAACCTTTTAATCCATGATCCAAATCCATAAAGGTTGAATAAATGTAATATTGTATAACAAGTCTGGCTATTAAAGTTAAATGATTGGGTTATATGTACAAAATGGTCCAATTTCATACCAATTGTTATGCAGTGTACATGCATTTAAGCTCAAAGGCATAAAGACCCTTAGTATTGTTTCCATCACATGTTAACGATAAGGGTCGATAATAGGTATGCATAAATCATGACTTGTAAATGTGTTTGTGGTAGGATTGGATGTAGCAATGGTTAGTACAACCATAATCTGAAAAAAGGTTGATTCTTTGCTTTAAGATGGTTCGCTACACCTTGAAATAGTTTACATTTATATTTGACAAAATTCCCTAGACGATATGCAGTTAACAAGCCTGATACTTAAACCACTACACAACCAATTATATTGATACAGTTTTACAAACATTTAAATCACGATCTTGTGACATAGTGTCTGGAAAAGTATTAATTAAGGTGAGTGATGTGCCTTAACTTTGTGTCCAAAACAAGTAGATTAAATTTGAAATTGAAATAATTTTACTTGAAAATTTTTTGTAGGAGATGAAATATGATCAATAAACTGCAGACAGGTATAATGTGATAGTTATTAAAGTAGATAAGCGACTAGCTTTTGCAGGTGGTCATGCATGAAATTATTTTTTAAAACTTGTGTCAAGTAGCAGAATCTGGCTGGGTGGAGAAGTTTTTTTGTGGAAATCAGGAGTGATTGCTGTGTGGTACATGATTAAAGCTTCAATTTTCTTGCAATAAGATGCACAATGTGACGTTTTTACGAACGAAAAAAAAGGTTTAGCTTGAGGGTGCGTCGAGATGAACAAGTAGAGCTTGTAATCAACGAAGTACTTAAATTATTGCATGTTGGAGGTGCTGCAGTGAGTCTGTAGGTGACTCGAGGAAAAGCATCCCATGGGTAATGAGTGATGTTTAAGAAGTTAATAAGATCAATGCAATATAGTTGCCAGGATTTGAGATGATGATAAAATACGTCTAAAGCTGGCATGGGACATTAAATTTTAGATGAGATCCACAAAGAAGTAGATCAACTTATTTAGAACTGACAACTGCAATAAAATATATGAACTTGTAAGATGCATACCGGTACTTATTATCACTGCAATTGTAGACTATATTGAACCCTGCCTTCAGTAGGCCATTGATGTTTATAGTAAATAGTTATATTTAAAAGTATGCATATGAGCTAAAAATTGGACCCTCCGCAAGCAGAATTAGGTCCAACACACTAATGTCCCTCTGTTTGTACATTTGCCTTCGAATGAATTCGTGACACATACTTAAGTAAGTTGTATTGGGAGATGTTGTTGTAATGGATATATCTAGCGTTTGGATCATATGTAAGCTCATTCTCTAGAATTAAAACACAGCTAGGCATTTTTAATCAACATGTATAAAGAATTTGACGTTTGTGCATAAAGACCATGATTTACTAGATAGGGGAATGCAGGTTAAATGAATATAGCAAATGCAAAATACGGGTGGTCGTGTCTATGAAGTTGACCGCTTGGCATTTTACCGAACTAGTAAAGATCTAAAAAAAGGTATACGATGATTTGACATTAAGACTGACAAGATGACTACTAGTGCAGTAGTCATGCAAGAGAAAATATGATGTTGTTACTGATATATGACGATAAAGATTAGAAATAGTTATGTGACAATGGATTTATCCCTATCAATATACAGTGATTAAACAAGTTACCAGCAGCAATGGACACACCCAAATCTGTAGAATTTAAACCAAAGACCAACATTAGGATGGACTACTAACTCAATAAGATCAGGTCAATTTTTGACAAACAAGACATCATGAAGATATAGAAATAGATTATACTAAGTATCATTGGTTACTATCTTTTTTAAAATAGAATACACTTTCAACTATCAAAATAGTACTGGAATTAAACTTCATGTCAAGGAGGCACATTACAATAGGACATGTATAATTATGAAGCCAGTCCAAGTTGATATTATTATGAAGAGGTATTAAATTGCAAATGAAAGAAAAGACTGTGCCAATAAGGATACAAATCAACATTTGAGTTTTCAGCTTAATTTGACCTGATCCATTTTCTTGGAGACATGCCAAATAGGAGGTTCCAAGATGGAGAGTAGTCTGACACTATTATATACCTGAAACTCTACGGGGCAAAATGAATCTTATCTTATAAATGTTTTGCCAAGGAGTTAAATGATATTAACGGTGAGAGCATAAACTGTTAAGGTTAGAATTTTGTAAAACCTCGTCGGAGTGATCCGCGGGGTGGGGTAATGACTATTATTATACTTTCATGTTAAATACTGAAATCTGATTGGTTTAGACGCAGTTGGTAATCCGTTCTATTACCCTCAGCGTTAGCAACGCACTTGGCAACGGGTAACACAACGAATTGTTACATGCGCGTATATTATGCGCCTACGGTTCACCGTTGAATTCATTTCATTTTTATATAAAAGCAGTAAAATTTTCTTTAAAATTAAGACATTCAGTATGATAAAACAAATAGTGCCTGTTTGGAAGGGGAAGTGTTGAAATTGACACCTCTCGACAACCATTGTCAACCTCCGCTTCGCGTCGGTTGACAATGGTTGTCTCGAGTGTCAATTTCAACAGTTACCCTCCCAAACAGGCACTATTTATATAATGTGACACTGTAGTTTGAAGTAAAACGTGTTATTTATCTCATACGTGTGGTCTATACTACTCCTGCAATAAACCTTTGCTTTATCAAACGTGTGCTAATAGGTTGAAAAAAAACCTAAAATAGTATTTCTGTGGCCCAACCACGACTTTGTTAAAGTACCTGCAACGTTATTTTTTTTTTACGAGATAACGATAGGATAGGATTCACGCACGATAGGATAGACTTAATGCACGATAGAACACTATACACGCATGATACGTTAGGATTGATACACAATAGGGAAGGATAAACGATGTTTATGATAAACTTATTACTACGTTAAAAAATGATCATAAAGATTAACCTGGTAATGGCAGAATTTGAATGCGTACAAATCAAGATATAAATAGAATTTCTTATTATAAACAAATGCTTTTAGTTTTTATAATAAATGAGTTTTTTATTCATTGCTGCACCATTTTTATAATGTATGAAAATGACCGGTTATTTTTTAAATAAAAATTATGAGCTTAAATGATCAATAAATTATCTGTCTTGTAACCTTGTTCCTATTACCGACCAACATAGCCAATCATCGCGAACAATTTCAGTCCGATATCAAATTACACTTGATCATTAGTGGCATAATTAATACTACATGTTCAAATAATTTCTTTAAACTAAATCGAAAAAAAAATACATCTAGCAAGGTTGACTAATGAACAGGCTGAGTTAAAAAAAATCCGGTAGGCTACTAAAAAGCAGTTGTCTTTAAGGTTGTTGTTGTATTACTTTTTTGTCTTCTTACTCGCCGTTGTATATGTTCACAAGCGATTTAATTCAAAGACAAAAATGAACTTAGATATAAAATATACATAGATTTATTTGTAAAACAAATATGTCTTAATTTTGTATAGCCTGCAAATAGTATGACGATTGTCTTACGTCAAACATGTGCATTTTCAAATCAATGAAAGACAATCTTTGCCAAAAAAATCAATTGTACCATATTATATTGTACGTGAGAAAGTAATAAACTTATAGGTAAACGTTCAATGATGTATGTAAGCGATGCATGTGTAATTGTCGAGTAATTCATATCATGTCGCTTTCTCGGGACGGAATTATCAAAATAAAGGGATTTTTTGACAGTGGTTGTTAGAATCTTTAATTTAAAAAAAACCACTAAAATATTTCAACAAAAGAAAAACAATTTACAAGAGGGAGTAATGTCAAAATAAAATATCAAATTATTAACTTACGTTTGTTGTCAGCATACTCGAAAACATAGAATTAATACAGCTGTGCTTTAATATATATGTGCTTGATATATAGGCTTAAATCATTATATGTATACTTTTTTTTAGTTTCTTTTTCTTCCTCTTTGTTTTTTGGTACACATTTTATTGATCTCAAAAAAGTAAATATGTATGAAAACTGACTAAATATAGAATGAATAATAGTTCCAACAAGTTCTTTCTAGTTCTAGAATGATGTTAACATGAGAAAAAGATATAATACACATCTACTGTGTTACCACATAAACAAAATGGATTATTTTTAATATCACGTTTATAGAGATTACAATTTCATAAACAATTGTGTCTCAGCTTTTTATGAACTTTGTTGGTACAACGTTTTCCAAACGAAACTATTAATTTGCAATACATTTTCTTTAAAACCTACACTAGTACGCAAGTGTCATAAAACTTATACATTTTATTATCAAACTTTCGGGTTCGTCTAATAATCTTTAAGAGGATTTGAGCTCATAGTTTTTAATTAGACTGAATGCAAGTCAGATGAATAGAAAAAATGAAGCAAACAAATCGAAACCTCAAAACCTTATGATACATTTTCATGCCTCATCTTTTGAAACTGCATGGTATCAAATATAATTACATGTAGATTTTTGCGACATTTAACATTAAGGCAGAAAAAATGTACCTTATTCTTAATTGTGATAAATCCGGAGAAATGCTGACTGTAAACTCAATCATTTATAACATTACGTTTTATTCGCACGATCCTGCTAGCCAATCAATATAAGTACGTATAGTCTACATTGTATATAAAAGCCTCAAATTCATGAAGAACGAGGCATTCTAAAGTCGGCCTTGCCTAAACGGGCTCTTTAAAATTACAAAATGATGAATATTTTAGCATATGCACTGTTTGCACTGCTTACTGTGAATACAGAAACGCTAAATAATGTACAACAGCAGCAAGAAACCCAGGATATGCAATTAGCTGCTTTCAATGTTACACACGTCGTTTTACAAAGCATTTTGTTTTGTGGAACTGATATAGTTTGCGATAAATCGATTCTTCAGTCGTTGAATATTCCAGATGGACTTTATGTTCCAAAAAAGTGTCCTCAATGTTACTGTCATCCTAGGTGCGTTTATGACGCAGTTGAATATTCATTTCACTGCTGTCCGGATTATTTTTTCCAATATGGTTACCAAGAGTGTAAGGATCTGGGTATTTTTTCATCGGACAAACAAAAGCTGACCTCGGTTATTGCTTCATGTCCAGCAAACAGAAATGAAAGCCTTCTTGAAAATTGCACAATGAGCCGTTCGGAAATAGATCATATAAATACCCCACCGGTTCGTAGTCAAGAATCAAAGCGAGTGTATCAGAATAAATATTGTTCAATTTGTAATAGCGAATTTAATTACGAAGAATTTTTTTTTGAATTAGATTGTCCAAACTTCGAAGATTTTAACTTTCTGTCATCAGTCGATGAATTTTTCAGCACTGCAAAGACAAAAATGTGCAGATTAGATTTCTCACTGCCATTCTTTGAACCCCCCGTTTGTCTTCTACACTACAACAATATGATATCATCTTGCAATGTTACTGGGACGTGGAGACTTTATGACTACGACATTGAAAAAGCTTGTATCAGTGCGTATGAAGCGTTTTATGGAATTTTCAAGAACATTTTCTGCGCTATGTGTAATCCTCCTGAGTTCATAGATGATTTTGTCATAGATAACTGTACATATTTATACCCACAAAGTGAATTATGTCTAAATCAGCCTAGTATAGAAGCATCATATCCTTATAAAAATTACTTTTGTTTGGGTTGCAATCGTGTTCGTGAAGACCTAGAAGAGTACGAAGACGTTACCTTGGATTATATCTATGAAAATTATCTTGAAAACGAGTCAATGCCTTTTTACACAACTCTATATTTTAAATTTAGTGAGCAGCACATTTTAAACTATTTTCAGAATGCAGATATGGAATCCGGTTCCATAGTTTTAACTCCCCAAAAAGAAGAAATATTTTCTACTAAATCATTAAATGAACCAGGACCAAGTTTAAATGATGATATTGTTAACTTGCCAAACAATCGATATGTTTGTTCAAAATTAATGAATACTCTTCATACATTTGCTATTCCATCCGTAATTGATAGCTCAACTGCATCCTTTTCGATAAATATCACTAATTTAATGTACACTAGTTTCGCTCTAACAAAACATGGTGTCTGCACACCAGAATTATTGCCAACTTACACGCAGCTTTTACAAAGAAATTGTTCCTGCAATGTAGGGTGTACCTCAGAATGTTGTGTAGACTTTGCTCTGCAACAAAGCTGGACCTGTATAAGTGGAAGTTATTCAGGAACTGAACATCAAATTCAAAACGAATTCCGGGTAATAGACGGTTGCCCATTTGCTAACCGATTTAAAAGTTTTTGCTTACAAAGAAATAGTACTAATTTTTATCGAGCATATCCCGTTGATGGATTAAGTGAATTCAAAGAAACGTACATTAATGTGTTTTGTTACCTATGTGGATTGAATGTAGATTCAATGAATAGAGATTCCATGGCAAACTTCTTGCAAAAAGTGAACCCATGGCCGTTAAATTTCAAATGCAAAAAATATACCAATTACAGAAACTTTAGAAATATTACTCATCTTGTAAACCACCTCAAAGAGGTCAACTGTAACATCAGTTTTGAGCCACCGACCACAGCTATGAGATGTAGTGACGTATGTGACGTAGACATATCAACCTGTAACGTCACTGGAACTTGGAAGACCTTCGATGAGGATGTTTTTAATGCATGTGAAAAATCGGACATTTTTACATTTCCACCAACAATGTCAAATAAAAGTGTATTCAAAAACATATTTTGTCTCATTTGCAACCCTACTGAGGTGCATCATTTAGAAACAAATCAAACCTGCATACACGAAGAAGTTCCAAATTTAGTTAGGGCTTGTGAAGAATTTCCTACTGTACATTCTTGTTCCAGATTTAAGAATATCTTCTGCGAAGAATGCAACATTGCTAATGTAACTGGGTGTAGTAACATTGTATACAGAGAAATAAAAGAAGATCCAATCATTATCACATCTGAAGGCGATTTCCTTTACTGGAGTTTTCGGTTTACCTTTAGTTTATCAAGTTATTCCGATTCCGAAGATTTTCCACTCGGACAAAATCCTTTGCCATGTCTACCGAACCAAATGTATGATGGCTATCATGTAAGTAATTTTTATGTCTTTTTTTTAAACAACATTAAAATATAGAAATCTAAATATTTTTCAAGGAGTTTTGTCAGTTATACCGCTATCAAACTTACATGTGTAAAACATTTTAATATTAGCATTCTTACTGTGAAGCGTTTAGATTACTCAAGATCCAATATGTTTTACCTATTCATTACAATTGGACAATTTGGCATAAAAAACTGACTCTTGTTAAAATAATGGTTTTAGAAAATGACAGACGCATTTCTGAAATTATTTTCATTCATAAAAGCAAATTTAGTTTTCATTTTTTGTTAATTTCTTTCATTTTATTCTGAATTTAATAATTTTAAAAATAACTGTCTTCAAAGCTTTCTGCTGATATACTGTATAATTTTTCAAACAAATTACAAATTTTTCTAATGCAATCTTAAAACTGCTATTAGTTAATAAAAATGAAGACCTTGTATTAGTTTTCAATTAGTATATGTTTCTTAGAAACATCTTTATTACACTTAAATTATGAAAACTTTAAGTACACGAGCATATTATGAACAAAGTAGGTATTCCAAAAAAATAGTAAATAATCAGGCTTTTAAAAAATATATAATTTATCATTTATTCTAACTTTTGAAAGATTTTGTTGTTATATGTTTCATTTAATGGACGACAGACCGATTGTGATCAGAGTATAATTTAAAACTAAAACACGTTACGTAATGGCTCGTAATGGCTACAAATTCGTCAGTTTTATGTACCGAAAGATAATGGACTGAACCTTGCCTGGTAAAAAAAATGAACGTTACCAAATCTCGTTTAATCCAAACTATCTTTCGATTAAATATCGAATATGTGGACTTTGAAGACATTTTTATTTGACCAATATTCAAAGATTCCTTCCTGATTTTTTTTTTTTTTTTGGTTTTTTTTTTGCCTTTCTGTTTTTCTCTTTTATTTTTCTCTTTTGGGTTTTTTTTTTGTTACGGTAATGTTGGTAGAAAAATTACAACCTTATCTGGCTTAACTTGGGATATATCAGTAACTGAATAATTATTATCATTTCCATTGGTTTTTTTTCTTTTCATTTGATCTGTTTATAATTAGTAATGGTTTTGATATTTAACCGGGTTTTCCAACGGTAAAATCCGGTTATTAAGGGGTGAAAATGGCGGGCTGGCGGCCGCCAAAAGGGTACCCTCATTTTACGGAAAACTCCTTCTACAGTTTTCAACACAGGAAATTGTTCTTTTGTAGATCAATTGTAAATATATCAGAGGAGTGCCTATTGATAGGATTTTGGTTTTTGAAAATTTTGAAAAAATACTAGCTTCTGATTATAGTCATTTTTTGGCAAAATATTGCATATCGGGTACCATTATTGTATGGATAACTCCCTCTACAGTTTTCAAGAGAGGAAATTGTTCTTTTGCAGATCAATTGTACATATATCAGAGGTGTGCCTATTGCAAGGATTTTGGTTTCTGATAATTTATGACAAATATACTAGCTTTTGAACTTAGTCATTTTTTGGCAAAATATTGCATATCGGGTACCATTATTGTACGGATAACACCTCCTACAGTTTTCAAGATAGGAAGTTGTTCTTTTGCATATGAATTGTACATATATCAGAGGTGTATGGAGGGTAATCGTGTTCAAAAATCCAGACATGTAAACCTGTAAATCCGAATATGCAATCGTGTTGATGTGTGAGCCTGAGTATGAATATGTGTAATTCTGATTGTGTAACCTATAAAACTCGGGCATAAACACGTGTAAGATTTGACTCAGTTCCTTCGCATGATGTACATTTTGCAACTTTATTGTTTACATTAGTTAATTAAACCTTCAACTTTGAACACTTTCAATCCGTAGTTTCTGCATTTGTAACTTCAGGCTCGGCAATAGCACATCTGACATGATTCAAGTTGACAAATGTAATGTCTACAAGTTTGTCGAATTTTGACATGACCTTATATGGAAAGAGTGACGTCACTGATAGAAAAACGCTAGCTGCAGGTAAAGGCATGCCGTAATCGCCGGAATAGGGACGGCATAAATAAAAAAAAAAATTAAGTAGGCCTATAATCATATTATCTCTGGATAACAACATTTCATAGATTATTATTTTTCGGAAAATTAAATTATGAGATTAGTGTACATTTTATCAAGAGAATGTATAAAAGATGCAAGTAAAGAATTCGATCGGCTTCAGATACCCTCTTAGAACTGAAAAAAATTACATTTAATGACTTTGTTTGAATACACGTGTATAAAGATATATACGCATTTTTATTCATAGGCGTCGGAACCGGGAGGGGGGGGGCTCTTTTTTTGCCAAGTTAGACATAACCATTAGGAACATAGCAACAGGGAGGATTACCCCCCCCCCCCACTTTTTCCTCGCAACAAACAAAATTGTTACTTAAAAGACCTTATAAAAGAGAATGATATATTAATAATGATATTGAAAATTAGAGTCATAGTAGGTAGACTAGCACCCCCCCCCCCCCCCACCACCACCACCACGGATTAGGAATTTCATGATTGGGGGGGGGGGGGGTTTGGGCAGGTAAGATTGGAGTTATTGGTATACCCTCCCCTACGGATTAGAATTTTCATGATTATGGGAATTCTTATCAATATTTTGTTTTGATTAGATTAGCCCCCCCCCCCCCTTTCAATTTGCTTCCGACGCCACTCTTATTAGAGTACATGCAACAAATCGTTAAAGTATAGGCCTCGGCTGAATTAAGAAAATATCTCCATATGCATCCTTATCGCTACCACAAAGTTGTGACAAGACATCCCTCCCCCCACACCCCCTGCGAAAAATTACACGGGGTCGGCCAGCTGAGTTGCAAAGTTATCGATAAGAAAAACTAACTTTTTAAAGACATTGGTTTTGAGATTGTGATTAATATGAGACATAAGAAGCGACACCCTCTTAAAAAAATGAAATAAAAATTCCAAAGATAAGGTTAACTGTCGTGAAATTAAAATGTGTATAAATTATTTTAAGAAATGTTTCTTTGCATTGTCGGCAATATATAGGGGGAAAAGCCTATCATGCAGGTAAAAATTGACATTTTTTTTTATTATTTCAAGCAATTATTACGGGATATGAGTATGACGTCCTGAATGTCGGTTCAATACAGACTCACTTTGTGAAGTTGGTTGATAAAAAATTTCTGGAGAGCTAGTATAATATAGCTTTACAGCCACTTGTGAACTAGCTGCAGGTCTGTAGCTCCCTGTCTAAAAATACAGATGGACGATCTGGGAGCTACAGTGCCTCCCATAATAAAACTTCAATTTACGGCGCACAAAAAATATGCACTAGTTTTTTTATCATTATTGAAGATTGTGTTATTATTTATCTTTCACTTACACAACAACAAAAAAGTATAAATACATGTAAAGTAACATACATTTTTCTGCGAAAAATTACCAAATCTTTGCAGGTCGTTTATTCTAACTAATTCAGAAAAATAACAAGAGTAAAAATGGGGTACTCTATATGCAATGTTTTTGCCCAAAAATGACTAAGTTCAACAGCTGATATTTTTTCATAAATTATCAGAAATCAAAATCGTAGCAATTTGCATACCTTTGATATATATGTTTAAATGATCTGCAAAAGAAAACTTCCTATCTTGAAAACTGTTCGAGGAGTTATCGGTACAATAAGGGTACCTTTTTGACAGCCACTCGCCCGCCTGCAATTTTTACTATTTCAATAATCGGAAACCCGGTTAAAAATTCTCTCTCAAAATTCTTAGAATTCAGAACCAATGGAGTTAAATGGGACCTCACGGCGGTCTTCGAACCCCATGCCGCTCAAAATATATTTACCCCCTTAGGAAATTTCTTGATCCGTCTCATTTCTAGAAAAGAGTATGCAGTTACTTATATTCCCGTTTAAATTACATGTCAATTTTTTTTTTAGAGAAATAAGATATTAGGCATTTCCTTTTATAATACCATGAGAATTATATTACGGAAATTAGCGCATTCGTCACATTGGCAACGATTTCTTCTCTACATGGACCTCTTCCTGTTTGGTCCAGTTTCAATCATACCTCAATTTTTTTTCTAAAAATAATACCGGTGTTTTCGATAGAAAAGGTGTGGGTCATTAAAATTTTATTGCAACAGTTTAGCTTAATATTATGTTTATTTTTCGTTCATTCCGGCGGTTACGCCATGCCTTTTCCCGCAGCAAGGCAGTAGCCATATAAGGTCATGTCAAAATTCGACAAACTTGTAGACTTTACATTTGTCAACTTGAATCATGTCAGATGTGCTATTGCCGAGCCTGAAGTTACAAATGCAGAAACTACGGATTGAAAGTGTGCAAAGTTGAAGGTTTAATTAACTAATGTAAACAATAAATTTGCAAAATGTGCATCATGCGAAGGAACTGAGTCAAATCTTACACGTGTTTATGCCCGAGTTTTATAGGTTACACAATCAGAATTACACATATTCATACTCAGGCTCACACGTCAACACGATTGCATATTCGGATTTACAAGTTTACATGTCTGGATTTTTGAACACGATTACCCTCCATAGAGGTGTTGCTAAGATTTTGATTTCTAATAATGAATGAAAAAATACCAGCTTTTTAACTTCGTCAATTTTTTGTAAGATATTGCATATGGGTACTCCATTTTACTGGATACGGTAGGTAGTGTTTATCAATTCAGGGTTTACATGGATTTTTGATACAGTTCACATAAAAGAAAATCCGGTTTGCTTTTCACTTGTCTATACTGTTCTTGTCTGTTACTGTTTATTTAGAAGTTATCTTTTTTCATGTATTAATAAAATTTAATCCACGTAAAAGCAGCCAAAACGGTCGGTATGTAGAATCGAATTTTAAATCTGCTTTTTATATTACAAATTGTTACTTTTAATATTTTTGTTTGTTTTTCAGCATGCGTGCAGAAACTTAACGTGCTTTCCAGGAAAATATGAACAAAATGGTGCCTGTTTATCGTTGTTTACATATACATCTAGACTTAGATACACTTTATCGCTGAATATGAAGTTTGTAAAACTTACAGAAAATAATGAGACACACGAAGTTCTGTTACGAAGCTTACGAAATCATATCACTACTACAATAGAAAAAATAATCAGTCACAATGTTTTTGTAGAAGATTTGATCATCAAAAGTCCGTACATTTGCAGTGCCACTAATGTGAGAAATGGTGATTTACTCGTATACCTTCAGGTTTTCCAACCACATTTTCTCTTAAACAGGGATGCAGTGGAATCCAAGCTAATAAATTTCACTCAAACTTCATCAAACTGGACGCTTGATGAAAATTCTGATGTTGCTGTCACAGTAACGAGGAGTGGAGAATCACTTATGTTACCGCATCTGGCATTGAAACTTAGCAAGGAACAAAATTGCTTTATAAAGGCGAATTCACGTTATAGTGCAATAAGCATTTTTAAAAATATATTGGTTAGTCCGATTCTAACGTGCCTACAAATTCACTTGAAAGGCAATGAATTTGGTGTTGATTGGACTAATATTCAAAATGAATATTACTACTCTGGATTTTCAATTTCAGTCCATAAATTTGAATCATATTTTGATGGTGGATTAAGAGTTTGTGCCAAGGACATACAAAGGTACATACAGACGCTGGAAGAGATCTTGATTCATGAAAATCGAACTTTGTCATATATAACTTTGTCACTTATTTGTGTATCACTTTTGTTCTTGTTGATTACATTCCTTACCTATTGTGCGTTTCCAAGTCTACGTACCCTTCCTGGTTGGAACAATTTGCTTTTGGTTTTCTTTTTGTTTTTTGCACAACTATGTATAGTAGTCAGACCGTTTTTTCGTTCAACGGCAATGGTTTTAGTATCCGCTTTAACCCACTTTTTCTGGTTATCAACGTTTTTTTGGCTTCAAGTATGTTCCTTTCACATGTTTCGTGTTTTTCACACAGAAACACGTAGTGTACGTACCAAATCATACAATCGATTGACTATTGTAAAATACCTCGCGTACGCCACCGGTATCTCGGTTTTAATAGTCTCCGCTAATATCACTGTGTCTTTGATTATTACGAACGGCGAGTTCACTGGCTATGACAAATTAATGACTTTGATGACGAGTAGAACGGCTTTTATTGTCACACTGATCGGACCTTTGTTGATCGTCTGTATTACTAATATCATGTTTTACATAATGACTGCCTACAAGATACACTCCACACCCAATGTTGAGAGTACGACAGGCTATCGTATTCAACTCACCGTATACGTCAAACTGTTTACTCTAACGGGTGTGTCGTGGCTGCTACAAGTTGTGGACACTTTCATCGGCGTTTCTGTCCTCTCTTACATCATTGCTATCCTGAATGGTCTACAGGGTTTGTTCCTCTTCACAAGCTACGTGTATAATAACCGGGTGTTTAATTTGTACAGAAAGGCGTTAAACAAGTTTGGCTCGTCCCGAAGAAGTTCTCACCACTCATCTACTCATACGAGTACTTAATCAATGCAACACTAAGTCGTTAGGAACAAACAATAATGTCCTTGCGCTAAATTGTTTAATTGCCAATGATAAGAAAAACGTTTTTTACAATCTATACCTGATTGTATTTTACAGATAAAGTAAAAAAACAAATCTTTTAAACTAACCTTTGATACTAGTATTAACCATAGAGAAACTGACAGATGAACAAAACTACCCAATATGATTTCATGCTACATATTGAGTCCTACACAGAAGATATATACTTTATTCTCAAAATAAAAGTGAAAGTATTGCGTGTTTTTAAATGAAATAGAAAAATCGAATACGTACATTAAATGTCCTTAGTATATGAAGAAATACATATTAAATAACCAGGTGAAAAATGAAATAATCGATACAAAGTTAATCCTGCAAGTAATTTTCTTATCCAAATTTTTTTTAAATTCAAGCTATCTGAAAAATAAATACAGCTAGGTTTTTTTAAAACTAATTGGACTTATTTAAATATATGTATATGTATTTATTGTATGACTTTTTGCAATTTACTCTAATTCTCTTTGTGTATATATTGCATCTGCTTTTTCATTTTTCATGTCAATTTTGTAATATTTTTTTTATTTTATTGTACTACGATTCATAGTTTTTAAATCTTTTCGTGTATTTTTTTAAATCAAAATTTGAATTCTTTTTACAAAGAACAATAAATATAATAAGTATTCAAAATTCTTAAAATTTAATTGGATATGGAATAAATGATGAAAATGATTAGAATTAAAACTAGCCTAATAATTCAATCTAATTAAAATTAGAACTTACATCCGCTCCCCGGTTTTCGATATGTCGTGTAAAATTAGAACTTTCATCCGCTTTTCGATATATCGCATGGTAACCGGGGAGCGGATGGAAATTCTAATTTTAATTAGATTGCCTAATAATTATGCAGATTTCACCGAGCCAGTCGTCACAGATGCTTCTGCAATCATGTTTTAGCTTTATCAGCATCCTAAAAATTTTGAAACCGAAGAAAGCAATTCATTTACTTTAAGTGAAGCCAGGATATTTACTTTCATGTACATGAACCCTTCACCGTGCATTAACGATAAAAAAAGCCACTTAGTCTACTGATATTTGATTAACGACGCAGTGTTACTTATAATTTGTTTTTATATGAACAATTTTAAAAGCCTAAAATTATTCATGTTTTTGGAATTAAATACAAAATTTGTTGTTACTGAGAAAGAATAATCGGTATTTTTCTTAAAAACTCAATTTGATGTTTCTTGTTGTACAACCGCATTGTGTGTTGTTTTTATAAAAACTAAGTTAAAGCTGAATATATATGTATAAACATGGTTTGTACGATTGAAATTAAACAAATGTAAAAAATGGCATTGGTTTTTTTTTAAATAACATTAAACAAAAAAATTAAATGTTGTAGACTAAATATCAAAGTGTTGATTTCAAACTGATATTGTGAATTCTTAGATACCATCAAATGCGCAAATTGAAGAGCAAATTGTAAGAAATCCCTATGACATGCAGCGCTGGAACAGCTAGATTTTAAGTCTAGCACTTATTGATTTCATAGCAAATAACGTTTAAAAATTATGAGAGTGAGATAGGGTAAGGAGGGGGGGGGGGGTGGTCGAAGGCCATGATAGGGAATCATAGTTTGGTCAAACGACAATCTGCACACCTGTTCTTTCACACAAGTTACTGCTTTTTTGGACTGAATGCTTTTCCAGATTTTTAAAGATTTTCCTCTACACCCTCCTATGTAAAATTTGACCCCCTTCCTCCACACCACCCCCTATAATCTATACTATCTGAGTTTGTTTCCACACAAGTTTAAGCTTTTCTGGTGGAATGGATTTTAGGAAAAATATTTCTAAAGAGATGCTTATCTTCCTATGTAAAAATATGAGCCCCCCCCCCCCCTGCCACATACACACCCACATTTTCCCATTGAACCCCGGAGATTATGATTTGATCAAAATTGAATCTAAACTATCTGAGGATGCTTCCTCACAAGTTTAAGCTTTTCTGGTCAAACGGTTTTAGAAAATAAATTCTCTATATAAACCTCTGTAAAAATATGAGCCCTCCCTCCATTGTTGCTTCTTTACGGATACCGTTTCCTCAATGTTCGAAGAATAATTTGCTTGTTGAGTTAATTTTTTCCCCAATAATACTCCGTTTGTATCAAAATGTTCTATTTTTTTTTATCACATGTTTATCTTAATATACGGTGGATATAATGGGATAAACTTTTGATATTCCACTGTGTGTTCTTTGGTCATGTGACGTCATAGTTAAACATTACGTGGTTTGAGGCAGTTGATTGACATAGGATGAAAAAGTACAAAAATAATTTATTTTAGCTGAAAAGTTTGGAGTTATACAACGGCATTTAATGTCACTTTAATTTTTTTTTCCGAGAATTGATATGTTCAAAAATGAAATGTTAACTTTTTTACATGCGGAAAGTTGTTGACGTCTTGCAGTAAATGTGTTGAGCGGCTCACGATTATAACTTTTTCAGAAAAGATTAATGTTTAACAAAAGACGTGGTAAAACATTTGATAAAATTAATCTCACATGATTTGCGATGGTATATGATTTTTATCCAACGAGTTGTGTGTTTTCTATCCCCTCGCCAATGCTCGGGGATAGAAAACACACAACTCGTTGGATAAAAATGAGAGATCCTATATTTAAACCATGATAGTTGACACTTTTGGTCAAATATTATTTAATTCACACGAATCGTAAACAGAATCAGACATTCTGGGACACCCTGTACATTGTAGATGTATTTTAATTAATAAATATTGCATCAATAAAAAGTTGGTAGTTTCTTCCGCTTTTTTCCCATTTCTACATTTAACACCTACTTGAATCCTCTTAGATAGATTTGAAGCGTTGTGTATTTTTATGTCCATGTAATAATAATTTAATCATCTTAGTTCATGATCTTCCTACGACAACGTTTGTTTTCATTCCTATGTTTGACTTATGATTGACGTTTCATTTCCTAAGACAAATCTTAGGAACTTGCATAAGAAGAATATTGGGAATATTTTGTTAACAAGCATGCTAAGTGGAGTGAAGTGCTGGTACAGCTGCACAACATTAGTAGCTTGTTATAGCTACACTAGCATGCACTAAAATAGCATAATAGTTTTCATACTAGACATCAGTAAAAAGGTTTTTTTATTCGGACTTTTAAAAATTGTTTCTGTATAATGTACTTTAATTTCCTTATTCTATGCCATCCTATGTCATACCATCATGTAACGATGTTGCGTCAAGTTGCAAAAATCACTAAACCACCAATCGTTTAAATTTTGAAAGTTTCATAGTAGAAAAGATTTTTAAAGACAAATATGCACTTTTTTGAAATCTTATCTTTTTTTTAACACTACGTAACGTGTGTATCGTACATGTTAACATTATTAAATCTTAAAAAAAAATAAAAAATTAATTTACATTATTATTGTTTGCCTTGATTATGTTTAACTTAGAGTTTATCAATATGTACACTAATGATACAATAACAATAATTGAGTTTTTATCTAGTACATGTAGTTTTCATTCCAAAGAATTCCCTATTCATTTCAAATTCA
Source organism: Magallana gigas (assembly GCF_963853765.1). Taxonomy (NCBI): domain Eukaryota; kingdom Metazoa; phylum Mollusca; class Bivalvia; order Ostreida; family Ostreidae; genus Magallana; species Magallana gigas. Next base: position 30,746,232 of record NC_088856.1, read on the forward strand.
TACCTTTCTCCCAATATCAAATTGTAATTGTGTTCAAAGTAAAATTAAAATATACTTACATGGAAATTATCATATATTTGATATGGAAAACAAGCCAGTGGATCTTTCTTATCTGGGACATCTTCTAAATAACTAGATAAACCAAATGTAAACGTTCATGTCCGAACATAAGATATATCCCAATACATGTATGAGATTAATGGTGTGGTGTCGTTTATTTCAATGACTTCGACTTCTTTGTATACAAATTTACTACAGTTTGTGAAGTTATCACTGTCACATTCTTGTATCTGGAACAAGGGTGCACCGTAGGAAATTCTCTACAAGCCCTCGCCAAGTTTTGATTGTCTTACCGTTCGCAGGTTTGATTTGTTTCCATCTGATGCACAACAGTAGGATTGCACATTTGCACATTAAGCAAAATTTATTTTTGAATACAAACGTACTGGACTGTACCGGTGGAAATGTAAAGATATCCAATTCTTCACATGCATTGAAGACATCCTTATCAAAGGTTAGCCAACTTCCAGTGACGTTGCATGTTGATATGTTTACGTAACATACAGTACAGCTCCCCGTATCCGGACAAAAACACCGGCCCACTGTGTACATAAGTCCACGCTGAGCATGGAAGTGCCGGTACCTTTGATCTATTGTTCTCTGTTACGGCATCGAAACAAGAAAAACATGGTGTGACATGGTGCAACGCGATGCAACACGGACATTTACACGGTGTAACACGCGGTATTTACCTGTGAAAAATGGAGGATTTCAGAATAAAACTTTAAAAAAAAACATATTTATTTAGGTAGAAGAATTACACAAAAAGAAACAGAAATTTTAAAAAATAATAAAAGTTGAATTAGACACGCAATATTTTAGACCTTAGCTATAGTTTTGGTGGATTTCTGTTGAAATAAACAGCAACAAAAATCGCTGGCATGTTCAAAAGTTTGATGTTTCAAAACACTAACAATTTATTTTCCTATTTAAAATTGAATATACAATTTAATAAGTTTATGTTTCGGTTAATTAGTAACCGCAATACTGGTAGTGATCGAGTAGTTTGATTATTTTCAACAGCGCGTAGAATTGTAACGGTGATCTATTCTCACTTACTTTATTCAACGATGTCAAATCTAAAGGGATGTTTAAAACAATAATTATTATAATCGATTTCAAAAAAATATTCCTCATCATTATGTTTAAAATGTAGAAACTCATTCGAAACAATACACACGCAATGGAGTCCAAAAATGATTTCCTAAATTCATTTTTATCCGTGAAATTTATACTTCTGAAGACTCATATATAGAGTGTACGCTGGAAATTGATTGGCTGAAAGCATATTTTTGATTCCATAGTAATGCTGTTAATGATATGATAGTTAACTTATTTTAGATGCACCAATATATGCTGCACTGTGATATTTCAGAATTGCCACACCCTTAAAGTATTACGTACTATGCATTGTTCCCAGTTTAATGTCTGAAATGACTACACTATATTATTCCGTTGTATCAATAGGGGTTACAAAAATGTCGCATCTTCTACCCGATATTAAAAGTAATTAATTAACAGAAAAAGTAGTTAAATGAAGTTAACCTTATTCAAACAAAACTACAAATTACACCTGTGTGTAATGAATGTCCATCTGTAAGTTCTCCTTTTAAAGATAGCTGAAAAGTGCTTAAAGGTAGCTTCAAGACGATCTTTAAGCCACTTTAAGCTATATGTGTTGCTTAAAGATGGCTTAAAGAAAGCGTAAATATGGCTTAAAGGCACCTTTAAGCCACCTTTAAGGACAACGTAAAGGTCCTTAATGTCCAAACTTCTTTAAGCCACCTTTAAGCTATTAAAAAATATTTTAATTCAATATTCTGCTTAATTTTCCAACAAAATGTATTAACTTTATGACAGAAAAGGTATTAAAAACTGTTTTTGTTCTAGACAATAAAATGAAAAAAAATTCAAAACGCCCACGATGAGGATTGAACCCGGGTCCTTTCGTTCACTAACATCACTTCACTCAATCTGCGACAATGCAACTTATATCATCTAGTCGGTTTTTATATCCTATCAATTAGTGGCTATTGAATCAATGTATTCAGTGTGTATTTTTTACTTGAAAAGATTTTGACTTCCATTCAGTTTGTTACACTATTATGCAATTATATCTAATCTATAAATTACATGCATGCATGTATTTAGAATGATTACAAAACTAGGTCTTCGTTGAAAAAAAATACCTAAATGGAATTCGAAACCGTTAGGTTTACTAGTGTACTAAGTTGATAAAATTTAAACCGAGAAGATACACGCTCCCCTAATTCATAGCTAAATGAAATGCAAGGAAGAAGATGAAACTATTTCTTATAAATGCATTGAAACTATTAGAGTATTAGTTCTACGCAATTTCCCGGTTTTCATGATCACGGTGCCGTTCCAGCATGTATAATTTTAATAATTTAAATATTGATTATTATACATTTACAACAGATCTAGAATAATAAATCAAATGATATATGTTTAGATATTTAATATTTATTTGTATACATGATTTTTAAACTACCAATTCCATAACAAACAATACTTACCAATTACCAATGACGTATTTACTGCATGTGGCAATTGCAAATGATGTATACATATACATGTACATACAATTGCATGATGTACCGGCCAGGTATGTGACATATTTACCCTTATACATTTATTTAAATAATGAACCCCCATTTATAATCACCGGTACAGTAATTAATTAGCCTGTAGATTTTACTCTTACATATATATGTATGATCTTTAATTTGAAGACGTAACATTTTTAAAACCCAGAGATAAGAAATAATACTTTGAAAATGAATTACAAATGTAATTAAACTTTCATTCACTAGACTTATCGTATACACGTACATACTAAGATATCCATGACTTTAAAAACCCTGACGTGCACCTGGACACACGACACACCTGTTGTGTATATCTTATATATTCTGGGTTAGTTCTTAAGTTAGACAAAAAATAGACTCTAATTAGATATACACAAACGAAAAAAAACTATGTCTAGACAAACAAAGCAGTAAAATCCCGCCCGATATAACAAAGGCAGTTGAAAGTCTTTTCATCCTTAACATGTATCTCGCAGATCTAGAATTAGACCTAGAAAAATTAAAATTAAAAAAAAATACATATCTAAATAATTAAAAAGATAGAGAGAGAGAGAGAGAGAGAGAGAGAGAGAGAGAGAGAGAGAGAGAGAGAGAGAGATTAATTTATAATAGGAAACAAACATACTGTAATATAATTTCATGCCCAGATTTAGATACAGAGACTGCGCTCACCCCTACAATAATTTTGAAACCCCCCCCCCAAAAAAAAATAAAGAATTTTATAACGACAATCTGTGTCCATTGGAGTAGTGTTGATGATAGCGATCTGTGTTCAATGGAACGACAATTAAAACCGCCTGGAACACCCCCCTTCCTTGGAAATTATATCATCACTCAGATCACCCCCTCCCATCCCTATAAAAGAGCCTTTGCATTTAATATATATATTTTTTAAGATGAATCTGTTCTGCTTGATCAAACTTGACTTAAAGGGAACTGAAAGATGGCGTAAAGACAACTTAAAGGGAGCGTAAAATGCCACTTAAAGATGCTTAAAGGTTGCTTAAAGATGACTTAAAGGTGACTTAAAGAAGTTTGGACATTCAGGACCTACAAGCTCAGATTAAAGGTGACTTAAAGGTGGTTTAAAGATTGCATATCCTTTAATGACTTTAAAGACTTCTTTAAAGACTTCCTTAAAGATTTTTTTCGCCCTGTGTTAGATTATTTGTCGACTGGAAGCAAAACTCTTTATTCATTTCCCCGCCTTTTGAGGACTTGTTTTATAATCTAAATAAATCTGAAAAGAAAGAGAATCTGTTGATATAGGCCTCTCACAGGACATATTGAACAAACAGTTTCAGAGTAACAGGTAAAAGGAACTATAATGGCAGGCCACTTTGTATGCTACATCGAATCAGAGGTAATTTGCCTTTATCTCATATGCAGGATTCGATTTATTTATTGACATCTATGCAGGCGATTCGAGTTGAATCCCCGAGTGCCGAATATTTTTTTTTATCTAAGTGCAATACGTTTTATGATTTTATCTTTGAAAAGATATATCTACTAATATCCGAATTCATTTTACAAAATTCACAAAAATAGCATCTTTTTTATGAAAAGGGGAAAGCCTACCAGTTGAAACTATTTCATATTCTAGATAGTCATAGTACATTTAAAAGAATGCTTTAGTTATTATTAACACGTCTTGGTTTTCTTTTTTTTTCTATTTTGAACTTTACATACTTATATATTTAATGAATAGTGGAAGAAATGTAAAGTCGTAGTCTTCATATAAAGAATATAGCTATTTTTCAATAAGTCTGACAAGTCATTGGTTACAGAGAAAATACGGAATATTTATATTTTAAAAAATGGTTACATAGTTTCAGTAGAAAATACGTATGTGTAACAACATTTGAAAACACTGATATAAAACTAAAAATTTTAGGATTAAACCTAGTTAGGATTAAAGCCATTTATTAGTTACAGATTGTGTTTTAATTTTTCCTCCAGATGAAACATAAAACAATTTACGTCTGTCATCGAACAAAAAGTATTGCAAAAGCTAACGCCCACCGTGCTTGAAGACAGAAAAAAACTACTGGCTGTTCACCCACTGGACCGTATAAAGTGCTGATAGCGTCTTACAGTCCACTCAGTGTATAAAATAGGGAGGAACTCTAACTGAACTCTGATTACCCGGAGAAACCCCAAGCGGCCGGCCACCATACCCTGTCACGTATATGTACAATCCCTGTCGATAACGGGGATCGAACTCGGGTCGCAGCGGTAAGATGTGAGTCGTTTACCACTGCGCTAAATGGACAATATAACTTTTTCCATAAGGTCACTTTTTTTTAATCAGAGTGTAATAGAGCTTTCAAGATTTGTTGCTTTTAAAAGGATATGTTTCATTCAATATTGCGAATAAAACTGTATGCCCTTAAAATTAATAAGAACCCTTAAATAAAATTTGTAAAATTCAAAGTCGTACAATGTGAAAATTGACGCATTTTGACAGAACATACTGGCACTGTACCAGTTATCGGCTAAAATTTAACATTTTTTTTTTTTCGTAATTCCTTATTTCTTGATATTTTTGGATAAAACTTGACATACTTTAAAAAGTGAACTCCTTATTTATAAATATGTTAGTTTATATCATTATTTAGAACCCAAAACATCTTTTTTGTGCTTTTTAGCGCGCCCCGAATTTGCCGAGTTTTTACGATTTACTGTACCAGTTATCGGCTTCGTGATAATAACATAGTAAAATCCGTGTTCATGTCGATTTTATACTCTGCTAAATGTAGTTTGAATTATGACCCTTGTGGGGTCAGACTAAAGTAGTCGGGGTCATGATACATTATAAACAAAACTCATCAAATTATTCTTTTATTATCAGACGGTAATACACCAAATCGTAAACTAATCAAAGCATAATTATGCAATCAGGCGTTCAATTGCGCTACGAATCTGTCGGAAATTTGTGAATTCCTTTTGTTTATAAATGTTAAATGTATTGATTTTATATGTGAAATCAAAGAAGGGATATAATAACGTATCACAAAGAGGTAATATTCTATTTTTAACTTATTACGTCACTTTCGCCACTGCTGAAAGTGCAAAGATGTAAACTCAGCGGTAAACAATGATCGTTTAAGCTCATGCATAAAACATATTCAAGAAAGTTTTCAAGCAAACTTACTTTTCTTTATTCGAAAAAGACGACTGAATTAAAAAATCTTGGATTGTTGCGTGCTTTAAACCCGAACTCTCAGTTTAGCCGATAACTGGTCTTAGCCGATAACTGGTACAGTACCAGTATAGTTTACTTTTCGGTATGTATAGATGATAAACGCCGAACTTACAATTAAGCAATCTGTTATAACCATTACGAGAGAGAGAGAGAGAGAGAGAGAGAGAGAGAGAGAGAGAGAATATTTTAAATTCTGTCATTCTCAAAATTAATATTAATTGAATAAACAGATATTTCTGTATACCCCTTAAACATGTATTAACATTTTTCGTTGTAAGTAGATAATTTTTCCAATACACATAAATGATTCAGAAAGAGTTTTTTGTCAGTCTTTCAGAATGCAGGGTGTGCAGTTCGGATTTCTACTTGCATATTCATGTCATTAAAACCAGTTGAAAATTGTTTCTAAAACTATAAAGAATTTTCAATTGTCTCAAGGAAATACTTGCCCTATTTACACGTGGGTCTAAAATTTGAAAGTGTGATTCGTAAATCCCTTTACTTGTATGGATAAACCGATATATCAAGACTTTTAATTTATTCAAGTGCACTGAAAATTAAGAAAAAAAGAAAACATTAGGCCAAAATTAAAAATAGCTTACCTAATATGTTTTCCCTAACGCGACCGACCCAATTAAAACCCGCTGACTGAATTTTTTTTTACCACATTAAATAGGATTTCTTTTTATTTAAACTCAATTTTATCTTAATTCGTTTTAAGGAGATCCACATCTTTTTCGTTTTACAATCATTTTGTTAGCCTTGATCAGTAAATTTGCCGAATTTTCCTCCGAAAGAGAATCTGAAGTCGCCCTGTATTCTGAGTTCACGATCGCATCAATTAACCCAGAGACATTGAAATGATAACCATTTAATTAAAAGATGTTTCCACAGCCTCAGTTAACCACATATTGTATAATCATTAAATACCACTTCACACATTTATTACATTACCTTACGGTTATCAAATATTATTCTTTTAATATACTTTTCGACATTTTATAAACCAAATTTTGAAATTTTAATTGATACTTTGAAGAATGTACATTATCATTTGAATAAAATATTAAAATGTATGTTAACATGTACATCAACATAAAAATAATAATGAATCTATTCATGCACATCTCGTCATTGAATCAAACATATTTAAATTTAAGTTAAACAAATTTTGAATTCAATAATAAATTTGTTTTACATTAATTAATCTAATAATCTAGATTAATGAATCTAATTAATAAAACTATACCTCAGCTATATATCAATTCTATATAAGAATCAATGATTTATATAGAGATTTGGCCATGCATACTCACCACCACCACTTTTTATTTCACACTTGAGTAAAATGCAAAAAGACATTAAAACTTAGTTTCTGAAGGTAACTGTTGCCATGCTACCGCGGCTATATATATATATATCTTTCTGTCTCTCTTAAAATTTACAAGACATTACCATCAGTCTTGGGGTTGTGCGTTATGCAATTGCAACTTTCTGACTTCGAATAAATCCAATATTTCCCAGACAAAACTCGATCAAATTACTTTAATGTAAAGACCAATTGGGTTAGCTTTTAATAAGGTCCCCAAATGTTATAAAACAGGAAGAAGAAACAATTTTTTTTTCAAAGCTCATAAAGCATAAAGTTATTAGTATCAAATTTTCCAATTTCAAAAATGCGTAGATAGCTATATAACTCAAACTCAATTATAAATTTTTAAAATGAAATTATTGACATGTTGCGAAATCGGTTTTTGTAATTTCATATCGTCAAAACGAGAAAAATTAACAAACGCCTCTATAATTGTAAAAAAAAAATCATCTTCTTTGCAAATTAAAAGGAAGAGAATCATTTGTTATGAACAGAAAAACCGCAGAACGAAAACACATTACAGTTTCGATCGAAAAAACAAATCAACAAAATTCAAAATACGACACTCGATCAAATTTCTTTAATGTAAAGATCAATTTGGTTAGCTTTTAATAAGGTCCCCATATGTTATAAAACAGGAAGAAAAAACATTTTTTTTCAAAGCTCATAAAGCGTAAACTTATTAGTATTATATTTTCCAATTTCAAAAATGCGTAGATAGCTATATAACTCAAACTCAATTTTAAAGGGGCATGGTCACAATTTTAGAAAAAAAAATATTTTTCCGATTTTAATGTTCACAATGCCTCAGTAAGGCATTTTTAATAGGCAACCAAAAGTTGAGTGTCATTCGTTGAGTTATAAGCAAGTTACAGAGCTTGCAATTCTTCGCTATGTAAACAAAGCTTTTTTTACATTTTGAATGTTGGAGTGATTCCAATTTTAGACCTAATGAATGTGTTAAACGTAAGGAACTGTTTATTTATGCTTAAAATGAATAAGAAGATAGACAAATCAGCTTAATTTTTTTTTATTGGTATGTTGAACCTATGTAATCAACATCCGGGCACGAGCCTTGTTTACATGACAAAGAATTGTGAGCCCTGTATCTTGCTTATAACTTTACAACGAACCCTCAAATATCATTAGATCAGTAGAAATGCTTTCCTTTAGCAGTGGAAATAATGAAAACAGAAAAATAGAATTTGACCCAAATCGTGACCATGTTCCTTTAATATCTAAAATGAAATTATTGACATATTGCGAAATCGTTATTGGTAATTTTATATCGTCAAAAACGAGAAAATTAACAAACGCCTATATGATTGTAAAAAAATAATCTTCATAGCAAATCAAAAGGAAAAGAATCATTTGTTATGAAAACAAAATATCGCAAAACGAAAATACATCACAGTTGCAATCGAAAAAACAAATCAAAAAATATTCAAAATACGATAACTTCAGGTGGGAGATTTTTAAACTTTTTTAATAAATCCAGTATTTTAGTTGACAACTCTTCAAAACACACTTTCCAATTACATAATATATATTACATATAATTTCAGATCAGTGGCTCATAAGCAAAAAGAAAATCTGTAAAAAATACTAAATATATATTTCCTATGGCATGTCTAAACATATCTATTTGATCATCGATTTTGTAATTTGAATATCAACCAAAATACATACAATCACTGAGACATAATATCGTAAGTATCGTTAACTTACAAGTATAGTTCTACAACGTCCTTAATATTTATTTTTAAGGATAAAACACATGTAGTACCTAAACGGCTGATACTGGTAAAAATTTCTATTTGAAAAATATACGGCTACTAGTTGGAAAAAATGGCCGAAATAGTAAGTATTTTCTTCGCAGATTGAACAAAATGATCATTTAATCAAATATTTTAGCTAAGTAGTCTAGTTGGCAACCCTTACGGAATAAACACACATTTTAACACTAAAATATTAATTTTTTTCTACAAAATAAAGAATTTACTTTAAACTTATCAAATATATATCGTTGATTTGGGAACAAGTCTTTTTAACTTCATTGCGCCATATTTAAAGACATTTCTACAAAATTGAAGCGCCAGATTACTTGACATTAGTACTCTGTATAGTTAGCTGGTCAGAGATTCCCATTTTAACCGTTTATTAAGGAACTATAAAGATTTTACTTCACAAAACTTATGTGACGGCTACTACTAATATTAGACATGCAACAACACCGATTTCTATTTAAAAATATGCAGTTCCTAGTTTTAATGAAGTTACATCCGCGTTATGCATTGAACTAAACAATAATCTTCAGTATTTCTATATTCTTTTGAATATATGATGCATCAGTAGATTCCTGTTCAATTAAAACTCATATGTACCACACTAAATGCATGTATGTTTACTGTCATTGCCAATAAGTAGTTTGGTCAATATTTTGATCTTTTAGCAAATGTAAATTTCTATGGAATTAATAAAGGTTCCTTAACACAAAAAAATTCATTTGATGGATTGACAGAGAATCTTTTTTTGAAATATGATTCCACAAAACAGAGATCAATATCGGCTTTCTATTATCTTATATGATTTTTGTATTTTTTTCAGCGAAATAGGAAAAACTGTTTTGAGGACAAGAGGTATTTTAGATCTTAAAACTTGTTGTCAATTAATATGTTATATAATTATGAATAAATACACGCCAAAGACTGTTTGGTCAAATATTTGATTTTTTAATGAAAATGTTTTTCTGAAAATCAAAAGAGTAATTCCCAAAAAATTTTTACTCTATGGATAAAAATCAACGAATAGCACATAATCACGTAAAGTTCTTACTAAACAATGACATTTTACTGAGAAATTGAAACAAAAATGCGAAATCTTGGAAAATTGCTATTTATCAAATTTCAACTAATTCCTGATTGAAAAAGAAACTGATCCCAATTAGAATTTTACAAAAATTCTGCAGTTTTTTCTGGGTAATTGTTATGAATTATAAAGTCAATAAACGACTGAACCATTTTACAGCTATGCAACCTGAAATTTGTGTAAACTTGTGATACATTCTAACTTTATATGAGTTCGTTCGGGATTTGTTTAATTACAAGCGGGATCGGTTCGATTTTAAGATTTTCCAATTTTTCCTTAATTTCACTATTTCGTGTCAATTCTTGTTGAAATATTATTGTACAGCAATTTTTAAATGCGAGTAACAATTTACCTCCAGTTTTCATTTATATTATCTTTGTTGCCAAACTACAGCATTTATTTTTTTCCCCAATGAAAGCAATTTAAGTTCTACGGTGGACATATGCTTGAGATTTTTTTTTAATTCATGACTACGAAATAAAAGTCATGGTCACAAAATATAATTCGTTTCCACGAAATCAAAGTCGTTCCCTCGAAAATTATATGACCTTCAAAATAAATGAGTAAAACCTAAAAGTAGGACTTCTAAATAAAAAATAAAATGCGGAGTATCTATATTATCTACTAAAATATGGTCGAAGCACTTTTGATTGTTTTTGATTTTAACATTTATACCTATACGAGGCAAAATGCAAAGATAATTACCTGGACGATACAATTATATATGGTTAAACCATGTAACTGTACAAAGTGCAATGTATGGACATACATGTATCAAGGAAAGCTAATAAAATTCGAATTAAAATCAAATAAAGATCGATTACCATTTATTAAAATATTTTAGTTTTATAATATCATTTCAACCAATTTTTTCATTCAATGTACAGATGCAAAAAAGGACGAGTATGCTATACCAATTGAAATTGATTTACAAAGTAATGTAAAGTCAAAAGATTTATGATTGTGTTAGTGAACATACATATAGTGCACAATTTTACTAAAAACTAAAACAACAACACCAGACAAACCACTTTTAAATCATAACCCCTCAATCTATTTTTCACAAGACGAAAAGACATTAAATAACTACTCTAATTCGAGACTTCTCTAGAATTTTAAAGTGATGTAGTTTCAGATTTATCTGACGTACGTTGTGAAGGAGTTGGTCTAAATAGTGAAGGCGAACAAATTTTTCTCCACATTTTCATAACTCTGATATTACACACATAACTAATAAAGATAAGCAATCCCTGTAAGCCGTTCAAAACAGTCACGAAATACGAAAGGACCGAAACGACAAGAAACGTATCAATAATTTGCAAAATCCATGTAAAACCTGTTAGCGAAAACAGTTTGATATACACTGCAAAGTGGACCCTATTACCTGATGTGTTATCAACCTGTGGGCATGATTTTATTTTGTATATGGTTACAATATAAAATATCATATTAGTCGCACAAACATATACAAAAGGAGCAATAAAAGTCACAATGTAAGCAATTTTGTATGTAAACAATGTAGACATTTTGTCGTATCCTGTATCTCTTCCAGAAGTTGTGATGAGAGATATAACCATATTTAGCAATACGATAGCTAAAGACGCACCATAAGCATACACTGCATACTTGACAACAGTTTTATCTGGGCTATCTTTCCGGGAATCCTTTCCTAGTTTGGAGGTGAACTCTACAAACATGTGATAAGAACAAACTTGGAGCCAAAAGAAGATGGACAGCCATGAGAAATGAGTTAAAGCCGAAACAACAATAGTCAGTATACTGTAGTCCTCTTGAATGGATAATTGTCGAACTAGAAGCATTATTTGTGCCGTAAATAAAGAGAGTATAAGAAACACGTTGTTCAGTCCAGGAATAGTCCTTAGGCTCGGGAAGGTCATATAAGTCGCAAATGTTAACACTAAACATACTAAAGAAATTCCTATGCAAACGATGGTTAGGATCGTTAATGGCATCTTACCAAGATCTTCATTTTGAAAAATTTGATAATGTTCAATGTAATGTTGAATGTCTCGAACACAGACTCTCTTTCCATTACCGTCGAAGTTATTGAATTGATGGAATTTCAAAGATTGTCCTTCGAACGAAAAACTGGTTTTGATATTTTCCCACGTGACTCCAAATGCATTGCCTTTAATAAGTATTTGAGGACACGTTAAAAGAGAATCAACAAAAACATTGCGGAAAACAGGATCACCATGTTTCAACTCCTCTGGAAAAAGCCAGCAGTTATTTTCTAAGTTGGATTTCCACAATAAGGATGGTAGGAATAGCGCAAACTGGTTTTGCATCAATTGAACATTCCAGATGTTAAAGTAATGAAAATTCATTGCAAATGAACTGTTTGTAAATGTTATCAAAGAATCTTCGAGCGTTTGGCGATTAACAAAGGATTGAAAGAAAATTTTTAAGTAGACATAGAACTCAGATGATTTGGTCAGTTTCGAATTACATTTTACAGAGGCAACAAGTAACATATTTTCAACAAAAAACTTATGTTTTACTTTTTGTGATATTCTTTTTATCAAAAACTGACGTATCTCTCTCATATAATGATATACCGAAAAGTTCGAAACTGGAATATTGTTGAACTTGGTTTTTAAAGCAATCGTATATCGAAGATTTGTCGTTTTAGCCAGTATCGACAGACAGCCTCTATTAGCCATTACCTTTCCAGGAAAACAGCTGATATTCTGACAGGTGTCCTAAAAGTAAAAATGAATATGTAAGGTTTAAGCTATTGGAATAAAACATGTAGTTTTGTATGAGTATGTATACATTTCAGAACAATTTTCTAGTTAAGAAATAATGATTCATTTACAAATTGCTTCTGTGTCTCAAGGTTATATATACCAATAGTAAATTATAATTACAACATTCTTGTGTCGACATTATATTTCTCACTTATATGGGTTATTTGTTCATATCTATACATGTATTAGTCTATATAATGTAGAAAACAATAGATATAAAGTTTTGATAAATTAAACATGATTTCATCAATTTCTGGTAGCAAACTTACGTAGTATCCATCATAGACTTGTTCTGGTGTACATGATAGAGTGTTAGAACTGATCAGAGATTCTTTGTCATAATCTAAGATAGAAAACATTGAACGAAATGCAAAATCTATGATTGGAGGAAGGGTAGGCATTGGAGGAAGATTCGGTCCTCCGTCTTCCTCATCAATTGCTAAACAATGTGAAGGAGTTCCGGCGGCACATATTTCACAAAAAATATTTCGGTAATTGGAACAAACGGCCATTTTTGGAAACTCTTGGCAAGCTTTGTTGAGCAGGGCGGTAAAATCGCTTGACACTTGACAATAATCACTTACTTGTGTCTTGATGGAGTTGCAAGCAATGCAGAACTTGTTTTTGTAGATTGTTCCGTTGAGTTCCATTTTTGGAAACCGATATTCATCAACTTTTTCACAAGCATATTTAAGATCGTCATCAGACGGTGACAAGTTATTACATTCGGAGACTATACTGTTATTATCCGAACTTGAGCTTTTAGTTTTGCAAGATACTTCATTAAAAAAGGGTTTAAATTTCATGAAACAGTGTTGCAATTCAGCAAAATTCAAATAGTCTTGTAACATTGAAAAGTATTTATGGTTTATATATCCTTTGCATTCTGTAATCAACAACCACAGCATTGTATCAGTGGTAATGCTCTCGATTGATTTATCATCAACTTCATTTTGGTTACATAGGTAGCAAAATATGTTGGCATACGTTTCTCTGTGTTTAGAGTATGATGTAACAGGAAGCATTTGGTAAAAGTCAGATTTGTTACGGTTAATACATAAGTGCTCGACATTGTCGTGTTTTCTTAAGCATCCCCCAATTGTTAAGTACCTTGTATCATCTGAGCTAGGTACTAGATTTTGGAAAGGATAATGATCTTCAATGCAAGTCCATGGCTGTAATAACGCAAAGTCGACACAACAGTCGATCGTGCAACCAATATCACAGGAGCATGCACGTTGTAAAGGTATGGTGTAATTTGGTAACAAGTCCTTGTTACAAGAACCTTCTCCCAAGAGAGCAAAGTTTAAACGCACAAGACTTGAAACGTTCACAGGAAATGAAACTAGATGTGAATAATGCTGAGTGACGTTATACCATTCACTTGTCTTCCGGTTTACATACTCCTTCAGGTGATTACTTTTAAAACTGAAACCTAACTTTGTGACAAATGGATGTACCTTTGATGTTTCATATGATTCCTGAATATATTTTATATGCATTTCTTGTAAAACATTTTTTTGGTCACCATGGTTGCACATCAGACAAAAATGGTTCTTGAACGGAAAACTTGCCTCTATAATTGGGTGATTTTTGCAAGCGGCATAGTATATACTTTTAGTGTCCGTACAAGTTTTTCTGTAGATTTTTGGGTCAAATTTTGGGGGGTTACACATTGCACAGAAAACGTTTTCGAAGCCGTAAACATATGATCCAATGTAACCTCTTACTGAAGTGCGATAACCGCTTAGACAAGCTAATTCTATTATTTCGTCGTATACTTGCCAGGTTCCCGATACGTTACACGAGGCAATCTTTTTTTCGTTTAACTTGGGACACGTTTGAATAGACAAAGACGTTGTAGAAAAGTGAATGTAGCAATTTCTGTCTTTGACCAGCTGGATGATTTCCGTGTATGTTGATAGGTAATTGATATCAGTAGCTCTCTGACAATTCAACTCAAAGTTCCATTCTTGAAAGTCTGTAACATTATTACAGAGTGCGCAATACCTATTTTTGTAAGTTCTTCTAGAGATATCGCTCGACACGGGCGGTGTTCGAATAAGCTCTTCTGTTGATCGCTCGAGGGAACAGTTTCTGGACAAATTAAAAGTAGTATCCTCTTCACATGTACTAATGACAGAATAAAATTGTGGCTGTGCGGTTCCTCTGATTAAAGAGAGGTCTTCGCATTGCATGTAGCCATATTTGAAATATACATCAGGGCAACATTCGTTTAAGGTTATGTTGCAAGCTTCATTACAATGACATGGGCCACAGGCGCTAAATTTCGTTTCGGCATCGTATGAAATATCAAAGTGGGCTAGATAGGATTTGTCGCAGACAAAAGATGGTCCACAATAAAGAATTGCCTGTATGACGATGTGAGTCAAATTAAATTTCTCAGCTGCTTTAGTCTCATTATTATTTGCAGTCGTAAACGCACATGACGCGAAGATAAGGAACAAAATATTAATTACCTCCATGTCCTGAAAGAAAACAAGACAAATTTTTAATTTGTTTTGTCAAGTTATACAAGAAATTAAAATAAAGACATTCCTTAATGAAATTGATGGATATATATAATGAAACGAATTGCATGTAATTGTCAAAAAATGCAAAAAAGACAATTTGAAAATAAATCACTCCTAACAATATATTTAGAGTATACAGAAATATCGTTGACATTTCTCAACAATTATAGCAGATACAAGTAATTTCTACAAATGACAAAATTTGTCCATCAATTCTTCCTGTTTATTTCTCAAATATTACTTATAACTGGTCAAGGCTTTCGTATGGTATACAAAAATATTTGATACTAGATATAGACAAATGCATTTTGAAAATGAAGTATCTTTTTATGTAGCTTTCCCTCTTTTATTTCTGATAATTTACAAATCGGCTTGCCTAAGGTTGATATATTTGTATACTTACGTTTTCATCGGGAGACAAAATTATCCTCTGTGTGGTTAAGACCATAAGATCAACAGATTGAAATTTACAACATTGCTCACGCATTCTTATTTGGATCAATGCAACTTTTTCATCAGCATCATCAGCAGAATCGGATTTCACTAATAAAAGAGCGTCAAATTTTCCAATTTACATAAGACCCGGGTTCTCTAGAGTCAATTTTCATTCTACTTGGCACTATTGGTACATGTAACTAATCCTTGAAGCTCTTATTTTGATGAAGCATTTTTATTTTGTTGGCCTCTCTACTTAGATAACCGTTTTAATTATTAATTGCTTTACTTTACTTAATCTAAATTTAATTGGATGTCACCATTTTAAGAGACATTCATCATAAAATTCAAGCTGCCTTTGGCATGAGCGTTACCTTCTGGTTCCTGATCCGCAGATAGATTTGACGTACATGTAGCTATGCACACGTTTACCCAATTAATCAAACGCCATTAGTTTGACATTATTATCGTTATATCCCAAATACAATTAATAAGGCAGGAAATCCCTATTTTGAATTTAAAACTCCAAACAACGGTGTTGAGAACCTTAGATTATCATTTTAAGAAAGCTTTAATATGTTCATCTTAAGCTTGATTAAATGTCGCCCTGAAAAATTACCAAAAATTTAATAATAGAATATTTTTATATCTTCCGAGAATATACCAATGCTGTAATTCGATAACGAGTGACATATAGGGAACAGAGCATAAGCAATTTTACAAGGCTGTTCATATGTAATACATTGTAGTTGTCTAGGCTTGGAATGCGGTCATACAATGGTTTCTTCTAACGCAAAAGAAAAACAAATCAAATAATATTCAACCCTCTAATTTTATAATGTGAAACGAAAAAAATATTTACAACTTGGGTAAAACAATTCAAGGACCTGAATCTCAGATATCCTACATGTAACAACTAAAGCACAAATACAACTACTCATCAAGTTGTCTGTTAAAAGATGAAATAGTTTACAGTAATCAAGTCAATTATTGGTTGTTAATATAGGTTTTATATAATTATTGTTTTGTAATTTCCAATTTCCCTTACGCTTTGATGAGGTTTTCTGGTCAACCAATTAAGTGTTGTTAGTATCTACCTTTATACAACTTAAGATACATGTCAGTTTTATAAATATATAAAATTTGAATAGTTGCATAATCTTTATTAAATAAATTCAAGTTCTCTATCTTAAGCTGAACACCGCTCGTAAATAGGCACTGTCAACCATTTTTTTCTTTTATCACTGATGTCCCTATTACCCCCAAAAAGGGAACGGACGTCTAAATAGTTCAAAGTTTTTTGCTGTAGAAGTCTCCCCTGTGTGGTCGTACATCTTGAATCGCCGTGTTACTCGGTCGCGATGAAATTATCAAATTATACGCACTTTATTCAAGCCAGGAGAATATACTAACATCAATTAAGTTGGTCAATGCATTATTTACAAACAGAATATGCACAAAGAATAAAAGTTTTAGAAATAAATTCATAAAATCGAAAGACCACGAAAGGAATACTACACGTCGGTCACGAGTTGCAGGTGAGCAATCGGGTGAAACAGAATCGAACGGTTTATATACCAGGGGTTCGTAACATAAAGCATGCTACGATTTTGACTTAAGGAAGGAGTCTTCTCGTTATCAAACATACTAGTCTTCTTATAATAAATTCATGAAATTTTGACACAGTCAAACGGGTCATATGACCAAATGATTCTATCAGTTTAATCAAATTTGACCTTTTTGTTTTCGCATAAAGGTCAGGTCAAGGTCACTACCTTTTTCGTCAGCGTAAAGGATGATAAAAATAAGTGAAGCTCTTTGTAGTTCTGTAGACATTTGTTTAAGATTTGAAGATCCTATTCTTCAATGAAATGATAGAATATCAGAATGTCTATCAGCTTACACTACGAAATTGGAAAAAAATATTTATACTAAAATTGATATTGCTTAGGACGCATTTCCTCTAATTTTCTTAAATATTTAAGAAATTTTGATTATTTTTTTATGCTTCCAATAATGAAATATTTTTGATGTATAATAAATGTATAATAAATATTTTTATGTATAAGGGAGACATTATATAAAGATATAAATTGACAATTTGATAGGAGAGAAAAACTGATATTAGCGATTTTTTCACAAAAATCAATGTATAGAATGAGCGCTTTAAGAAGCTTATAAAAATGTAAATTGATAGGCAAATCATATAATAAAACATATTTTGAAACCCAAGTAACATATCATTAGTTCACATTAGTAAAAAAAAAAATCCAACATTAATGTTATTTTTTCTAAAATGATTAAACAGACTGATTAATCTGCAGCAATTCTGAATTGCGAATCATGCGATAAACATGTGATATTTTCCTACGCCAATATTACGCCAAAAAAATAGTCCGTAAGTGTGGTATGTTATCTTTTTTTACAAATCTTTAGGACATACTACATGTACCTTGAGTTTATTCAATTATTCAATGTTATGAAATAGTTTGCTGCTGTTTGGATTTTGCTTTCTACTTTCAGCAGATAGCTGGGTAGATGGTCCGATGATGGTGACCTTGATATCACAGCAACCTTTGGGTTACTGCATTCGTCACAGTGGTCGAGAGGGCGTAATTGTCACCTTCAATTTAACCATAGAACTGTTCTTAGTATGTAGTGATTTTGTTGTGGTTGATGTTGATGTATATAGGTATATTATGTGGACTAATAAGACATTTGAGTTAAGACAATAAAAATTATGTTATACAAATATATTATATTGAATTGTGTCTGTAGCACGATTGCAGTCACCCCAGCGTGCTACTTTTCCCAGAAGGGAGAGCATAAAATGTTGATATAGGAGGTATGCCATGTTGTCGGCTACCCCATTGTTGTAACATTTTTTTTTACCACTGTGGACATTAACTGCCAACTTTTAAATAAATCAGTTCAAAAACACTTGACTGTGTTGTTGAAAATATATTAATATAAGATCTTTGATAATTAACAGTAAGTCTTCTAAATGTGTGAAAACAATACTTAAGACATACTTAAGTCACCACTACCGGCCGCCTAAGTTTTGGGTAAATTGTCCTAGCTAAGCATTCTAGTTACGGACTTAAGTCTTAGAATGTACATACGTCCTACTTCAGGAATGTCTTAGACTTAAGTTGGAATAACACACCTGGAAAAAGTCACTCAAATTAACAGGAAATGTTTTGATAATGAAAGATATAATGATAAATAAACGGTAGATATGTCAAATAAGTGAAATATTTGCTGTTTGGGGATAAGAAACGAGTATCTAAAATAATTATTTCAGTAAGTAGCAACAATAGCCCCTGCGGGATTCGAACTCGGGATGTACGGACCACATGTCCGACACTTTATCCCCTTGGCTATGGAGTAAGTTACATGTTTCAGTTCATAAGATCCTTTTAATGAAATGAAATGTCGTTTCGATCAGCGGTCGGCCATTTTGTGATGATGTGTTATTCCACCTTTTTAAGTACCCTTTATGTTACCATGTTAACTCCAGGTATCTGTGTGATACTTATACTAAACCTTTGAAAAGCGCATTATCACTCAGGCTTTTTCAGTAATTTACTTGAATGCATTCTACCAAGTGAGTGAATTTAGTTTATATTTTCTGGTGAAAAAAATGTTCGACTAAATAAAAGTTGGTTGATTTAGTTTTCATTTGTATTTAGATAATGTGAGAGAGAGAGAGAGAGAGAGAGAGAGAGAGAGAGAGAGAGAGAGAGAGAGAGAGAGAGCTCTAAATAAATGTATGTTACTTTTGATATCGAAATACTAACTACAGTTTCTACAATGTGTCCTTGGTAAGGCTTTAATTTTGACATAATGATTTGGGGCAGTTTACGCTTTATAAACCGCGAAGCGGTTTCGGTTTATAAAAAAGCGTAAACTGTTTCAAACCATTTTATATCGTATAAAACTAATAAATATTGAATTCATTGATTAAAATTTAATTTTTTTTACTCTTCATGGTAGATAAAAACGGTCATTTGACCTTTAAATTGTCGTAAAATTGTACGAAATTCAAACGTAACGTCAGGGATAATGATACGTTTTTGACGTTAGGCTTCCCTTGACGTAGGCAACATTCTTTATACGATATAAAATAAATTTTAGCCAATCAGAAAGCGCGTTACAACCAGAATTAAATTATATTAAAATATAACACAAAACCCTGTTTTGATTTTAAGGCTATATTTACCTCACAGACGAAGAACTCTGTATAGAAAATATAGGAAACTCTATTTGTTCAAATTTCAAAGCCAAAATATCGGAATGTTTTCTTAACTTAGTGATAGTTTGAGGAAGAAAATATCAAGTTTAAAAGTTCAAGAGAGATCTGATGGTTAGTCTGTTGACCACCCATGCAGCCTTTTGGCCTTAAGTCTGGTACACGTGCTTCTTAACCAGGCTATAGGGAAATGGCAAACACATGTTTCGAAAGGAGGACCAACAATTAAGGGTCTCGCCCATTCCCTCTGAATTCTGAGTCATTTAAGTATTGTGTAAGACAAACAATAAATGTATTTTCTAATTTCATATCCTATGCAAAGTTCGTGGCTTTAAGTAGCGTATATAAACCCTATTTTTGATTACAATACAAATTTAAAAAAAACGTGCAACCAACTAGTAATGTTTGCTCTCATTCATTTTTATTTATCTAAAACAACATATTATAATTCCAAAAATAAACTAGAGATATCGAAAACATTGCAAAACATCCAACCCTGTGAAAATCTTTATCAAATTCAAATGCAATGATCCACATATGATGTTCAAAATCAATGAGTAAAACATAAAAGTAGGACTTATAAATAAAAAATAAAATGCGGAGTATCAATTAATTATTTTCTCAAATATGGTCGCAGAACTTTTCCAAAGTTGATTTTAACATTTTTACCTATACGGAAGCAAAATGCAAGGATGATTACCTGGACAATACAATTATATATGATTAAACCGTGTAACTGCACAAAGTGCAGTATATGGACATATCAGGAAAATAAAATACAGATACAAATTTTACAAATTGCTAATTAAATTCCAATTAAAATCAAATAAAGATCGATTACCATTTATTCAAATATTTTAGTTTTATAATATCTTTTCAACCAATTTTTTTTCACTGAATGTATAGATGCATAAAAGTACGAGTATGCTATACAAATTGAAACTGATTTACAACGTAATGTAAAATCAAAAGATTTATGATTGTGTTCTTGGACATACATGAATTGCACAATTTTACTAAAACTAAAACAAAAAACTAGACCATAAAACCACTTTTAAATCATGACCCCCAAATATATTCTTCACAAGACGAAAAGACAACATAAATAAACACTCTAATTCGAGACTAGAATTTTAAAGTGATGTAGTTTCAGATTTATCTGACGTAAGTTGTGAATGAGTTGGTCTAAATAGTGAAGGCGAACAAATTTTTCTCCACATTTTCATAACTCTGATATTACACACATAACTAATAAAGATAAACAATCCCTGTAAGCCGTTCAAAACAGTCACGAAATACGAAAGAACCGAAACGACAAGAAACGCATCAATAATTTGCAAAATCCATGTAAGACCTGTAAGCGAAAACAGTTTGATATACACTGCAAAGTGGACCCTATTACCTGAAGTGTTATTGACGTGTGGGCATGATTTTATTTTGTATATGGTTGCAATATAAAATATCATATTAGTCGCACAAACATATACTAAAGGAGCAATAAAAGTCACAATGTAAGCAATTTTGTATGTAAACAATGTAGACATTTTGTCGTATCCTGTATCTCTTCCAGAAGTTGTGATGAGAGATATAACTATATTTAGCAATACGATAGCTAAAGACGCACCATAAGCATACACTGCATACTTGACAACATTTTTATCTGGGCTATCTTTTCGGGATTCCTTTCTTAGTTTGGAGGTAAACACTACAAACATGTGATAAGAACAAACTTGGAGCCAAAGGAAGGTGGACAGCCATGAGAAATGAGTTAAAGCCGAAACAACAATGGTCAGTGTACTGTAGTCCTCATGAGTGGAGAACTGTCGAACTAGAAGCATTATTTGTGCTGTAAATAACGAGACTATAAGAAACACGTTGTTTAGTCCAGGAATAGTCCTTAGGCTCGGGAAGGTCATATAAGTCGCAAATGTTAACACTAAACATACTAGAGAAATTCCTATGCAAACGATGGTTAGGATTGTTAATAGTATCTTACCAATATCTTCATTTTGAAAATTTTGATAATGTTCAATGTAATGTTGAATGTCTCGAACACAAACTCTCTTTCCATTACCGTCGAAATTATTGAATTGATGAAAATTCAAAGATAGTCCTTCGAACGAAAAACTGGTTTTGATATTTTCCCACGTGACTCCAAATGCATTGCCTTTCATAAGTATTTGAGGACACGTTAAAAGAGAATCAACAAAAACATTGCGGAAAACAGGATCACCATGTTTCAACTCCTCTGGAAAAAGCCAGCAGCTATTTTCTGAGTTGGATTTCCACAATAAGGATGGTAGGAATAGCGCAAACTGGTTTTCCACCAGTTGAACATTCCAGATGTTAGAGTAATGAAAAGGCATTGCAAATGAACTGTTTGTAAATGTTATCAAAGAATCTTCGAGCTTTTGGCGATTAACATAGGACTGAAAGAAAATATTTAAGTAAACATAGAACTCAGATGATTTGGTCACTTTCGAATTACATTTTACGAAGGCAACAACTAACACATTTTCAACAAAAAAATTATGTTTTACTCTTTGTGTTATTCTTTTTATCAAAAACTGACGTATCTCTCTCATATGATGATATACCGAAAAGTTCGAAACTGGAATATTGTTGAACTTGGTTTTTAAAGCAATCGTATATCGAAGATTTGTCGTTTTAGTAAGTATCGACAGACAGCTTCCATTAGCCATTACCTTTCCAGGAAAACAGCTGATATTCTGACAGGTGTCCTAGAAGTAAAAATGAATATATAAGGTTTAAGCTATTGGAATAAAACATGTAGTTTTATATGAGTATGTGTACATTTCAGAATAATTTTCTAGTTAAGAAATGATCATACATTTACAAATTCTTTCTGTGTCTCAAGGTTATATATACCAATAGTAAATTTTGTTTACAACATTCTAATGCCGACATTATGTTTCTGATATATAAGGGTTATTTGTTAATATATATAGATGTATTAGTCTATGTAATGTAGAAAACAATAGATATAAAATTTTGATAAATTAAACATGATTTCATCAATTTCTGGTAGCAAACTTACGTAATATCCATCATAGACTTGATCTGGTGTACAGGATAGAGTGTTAGAACTGATCGAAGGTTCTTTGTCATAATCCAAGATAGAAAACATTGAACGAAATGAAAAAACTCTGATTGGAGGAGGGGTAGTCACTATTGGATGAGTCCCTCCTCCATCCTCCTCATCAATTGATAAACAATCTGAAAGAGTTCCGGCGGCACATGTTTCACAAAAAATATTTCGGTAATTGGAACAAACGGCCATTTTTGGAAACTCTTGGCAAGCTTTATTGAGCAGGGAGGTTAAATTGCTTGACACTTCACAAGCATCACTTATTTGTGTCTTGATGGAGTTGCAAGCAATGCAGAACTTGTTTTTGTAAATTGTTCCGTTGAGTTTCATTTTTGGAAACCGATATTCATCAACTTTTTCACAAGCATATTTAAGATCTTCATCAGACGGTGACAAGCTATTACATTCGGAGACTATACTGTTATTATCCAAACTTGAGTTTTTAGTCTTGCAGGATACTGCATTTGAAATGGGTTTGAATTTTATGCAACAGTGTTGCAATTCAGCAAAATTCAAATAGTCTTGTAACATTGAAAAGTATTTATGGTTTATATATCCTTTGCATTCTGTAATCAACCACCACAGCATTGTATCAGTGGTAATGCTCTCGATTGATTTATCATCAACTTCATTTTGGTTACATAGGTAGCAAAATATGTTGGCATACGTTTCTCCATGTTCAAAGTGTGATGTAATAGGAATCATTTGGTAAAAGTCAGATTTGTTACGGTTAATACATAAATGCTCGACATTGTCGTGTTTTCTTAAGCACCCCCCAATTGTCAAGTACCTAGTATCATCTGAACTAGGTACTACATTTTGGAAAGGATAATGATCTTCAATGCAAGTCCATGGCTGTATTAAAGCAAAGTCGACACAGCAGTCGATCGTGCAACCAATATCACAGGAGCATGTACGTTGTAAAGGTATGGTGTAATTTGGTAACAAGTTCTTGTTACAAGAACCTTCTCCCAAGAGAGCAAAGTTTGAACGCACAAGACGAGAAACGTTTACAGGAAATGAAACTAGATGTGAATAATGCTGAGTGACGTTATACCATTCACTCGTCTTCCGGTTTACATACTCCTTCAGGTAATTTCTTTTAAAACTGAAACCTAACTTTGTGACAAATGGATGCACCTTTGATGTTTCATATGACTCCTCAATATTTTCGATATGCATTTCTTGTAAAACATTTTTTTGGTCACCATTGTTGCAAGTCAGACAAAAGTGGTTCCTGAACGGAAAACTTGCCTCTACAATTGGGTTATTTTTGCAAGCAGCGTAGTATATACTGTTAGTGT
Source organism: Magallana gigas (assembly GCF_963853765.1). Taxonomy (NCBI): domain Eukaryota; kingdom Metazoa; phylum Mollusca; class Bivalvia; order Ostreida; family Ostreidae; genus Magallana; species Magallana gigas. The sequence goes on from NC_088856.1 coordinate 30,770,751, forward strand.
CCGTACAAGTTTTTCTGTACATTTTTAGGTCAAATTTTGGGGGGTTACACATTGCACAGAAAATGTTTTTGAAGCCGTAACGATATGAAAATCCAATATAACCATTTACTGAAGTGTGATAACCGCTAAGACAAGCTAATTCTATCATTTCGTCGTATACTTGCCAGGTTCCTGATACGTTGCACGAGGCAATCATTTTTTCGTTTAACATGGGACACGTTTGAATAGACAAAGACGTCGCAGAAAAGTGAATGTCGCAATTTCTGTCTTTGGCCAGTTGGATGATTTCCGTGTATGTTGATATGTAATTGAAATCAGTAGCTCTCTGACAATTCAACTTAAAGGTCCATTCTTGAAAGTCTGTAACATTATTACAGAGTGCGCAATACCTATTTTTGTAAGTTCTTCTAGAGATATCGCTCGTCACGGGCGGTGTACGAATAAGCTCTTCTGTTGATCGCTGGAGAGAACAGTTTCTGGACAAATTAAAATTAGTATCCCATTGACATGTACTAATGACAGAATAAAATTTTGGCTGTCTGTTTCCTCTGACTAAAGAGAGGTCTTCGCATTTCATGTAGCCATATTTGAAATATACATCGGGGCAACATTCGTTTGTGGTCTTGTCGCAAGCTTCGTTACAATGACATGGGCCACCGGCGCTGAATTTCGTTTCGGCATCATATGAAATATTAAAGTAGGCTAGATAGGATTTGTCGCAGACAAAAGATGGTCCACAATAAAGAATTGCCTCTATGACGATGCGAGTCAAATTAAAATTCTCAGCTGCTTTAGTCTCATTATTATTTGCAGTCGTAAACGCACATGACGCGAAGATAAGGAACAAAATATTAATTACCTCCATGTCCTGAAAGAAAAAATGACTAACTTTATTTTGTTTTGTCAAGTTAAATTAGAAATTGAAATGAAGACATTCCTTAATGTAACTGATGGATATATCTGATATATTGAAACGAATTACATGTAATTGTCAAAAAATGCAAAAAGACAATTTGAAAATAAAGTACTACTAACAATATATTTACAGTATACAGAAATATCGTTGACATTCCTCAATAATGATAGCAGATACAAGTAATTTTTACAAATGACAATATTTGTCTATCAATTTTTCCCATTTATTTCTCAAATATTACTAATAACTGGTAAAGGCTTTCGTATGGTATACAAAAATATTTTTTTACTAGATATAGACAAATGAATTTTAAAAATGAAATATCTTTTTATGTAGCTTTTCCTCTTTTATTTCTTATAATTCACAAATCGGCTTGCCTAAGGTTGATATATAGAGGATATCTATATTGTGTGATTTTATATTTGCTTTATACAACGAGTTGAAATGGTGTATATATTCACAAGGCTTGCCAAGCGAATATAACCATTTCAACGAGTTGGATAAAGCAAATTTAAAATCACACAATTATAGATGTTCTATTTATCTCATACAATTTGATTTATATTATGAAGCTTTCGAGACAGTCCCTTATATGACACAAATTGATTTTTTTTTCAAAGATTAAAAGCGATGATGCAACGTTGTGTTATGCGGTTGTTGTGACCTTGTGCAATACAATTAAGTACGTCATTTCTGAGATAAATCTAACTGTTTTAATGTAAAGTTTCAATGAAATAAACCTTAAAATAATTTGTAAGCTCTAAATAATTTTCTTGGAGCTTATTCACTTGATTAAATAGAAATACTGATTAGAAGACTTGAATAATCAAGTTTCTTGACATACGATTGCTCGTTAGGACGAGGAACAGTTGTTGATGTTTTATAAAACAAACACTAGCCTTATGATTCGAAATTAAAAAAAGTGAATAAGGATGCTTACTAATGGTGAATTAAAAGTCCTATGAAACATTATTTCGGTAAGTTCTTGTATTGCCTATAAACTCAACCAGAGCGCTCTGTTTCCATCGTGTCGTCAGGATGATCGATGAACTCCTTGATAGTTAACGTAATTTGCAGTTTTATTAACTTCACAAAGTAAATTGAAAGTTGGAAGGGGGTTAAAATGTTGACAAAAAAATGTTGACAAACAAGAAGAAAGGGTCTTGTTGTTACGGTTTTGTATAGCTTTGCAAAAAAAGTGGGAGGGGGAGGGGCTAACCCCCCCCCCCGCCCGCCCGCTTCCGACGCCTATGCTACGCAGTTATGTGTTTCCCTTCATTCAGTAAAACACGCTTATAACGAAGTCCCAGGGACGGCCAATTTAACTTCGTTATAAGCGTAATTCGTTATATCCGTCAAGTTTACAACATAAAATAGAGACTTGGCGAATGAAATTCACTTCGCTGTAAGCGTCAATTCATTATAAGTGTGTTCGCTATAACCGTGTTTAACTGTATTTGTAATTTAAATCTTTGACCAAGTCCATTTTATATCAATTTTTGTAGTTGATATATTTATGTTGAAAGTACTAGCAAATCTTCGAAAATAGGTCACTGATGCGTTGAAGCGAGGGGTTGTGTCAAAAATAGTTCGGACCGGAAGTATTTGATAAAGCATCACCCGTTTGATATAGCAAAGGTTATACACCACACGTATGAGATAAACTTGTATACTTACGTTTTCATCGGTGAACAAAATTATCCTCTGTGTGGTTAAGACCACAAGATCAACAGATTGAAATTAACAACCTGTTCACGCATTCTTATTTGGATCAATGCAACTTTTTCATCATCATCATCAGAATCAGAATCGGATTTCATTAATATGAGAGCGTCAAATTTTCCAATTTACACAAGACCCGGGTTCTCTAGAGACCATTGTCATTGCCCACTTGGTACTATTTGCACATGTAACTAATCCTTGAAGCTCTTATTTCGATGAAACATTTTTATTTTGTCGGCCTATCTACTTAGGTTCCGTTTTAATTTTTAATTGCTTTACTTTACATCATTTAAATTTAATGGGATGTCACCATTTTAAGAGACATTCATCATAAAATTCAAGCTGCCTGTGGCATGAGCGCTACCCTCTGGTTCCTGATCCGCAGATCGATTTGACGTACATATAGTTATACACACGTTTACCCAATTAATCGAACGCCATTAGTTTGAGATTATTGTCGTTATATCCCAAATACAATTAATAAGGCAGGAAATCTCTATTTTGAATTTAGAATTCCAAACAACGGTGTTGAGAACCTTAGATTATCATTTTAAGAAAGCTTTGATATGCTCATCTTAAGCTTGATTAAATGTCGCCCTGAAAAATTACCAAAAGATTTAATAATAGAATATTTTTATCTTCCGAGAATATACCAAAGCTGTAATTCGATAACGAGTGACTTATAGGGAACAGAGCATAAGCAAATTTACAAAGCTGTATATATTTAATACATTGTAGTTGTCTAGGCTTGGAATGTGGTCATACAATGGGTTTTTTAACGTAAAAGAAAAACAATTCAAATAATTTAACCCTCTAGTTTTATAATGTTTCAAGTGAAATGAAAAAAAAATACAATTTGGGTAAAACAATTCAAGGACCTGAAACTCAGATATCCTATATGTAACTACTAAAGCACAGATACAACTACTCATCAACTTGTCTGTTAAAAGATGAAATAGTTTACAATAATCAAGTCTGTTATTGCAATTGGTTGTTAATATGAGTTTTATATATTGTTTTGTAATTTCCAATTTCCCTCACCCTTTGAGGAGGCTTTCTGGTCAACCAATTAACTATTGTTAGCTATTTGCTACCTTTATATAACTTATTTACATGTTAGTTGTATAATTTGAATAGTTTGCATTATCTTTATTAAACAAATTTAAAGATCTCCATACTTATACTTAACCTTTGAAAAGCACATGATCACTCGGCCTTCTTCAGTTATTTATTTGAATGCATTATACCAAGTGAGTGAATTTAGTTTATATAATTCTGTTGAAAAAATGTTCGACTCAATAAAAGTTGGTTGATTCAGTTATCATTTGTATTTAGAAAATGAGAGAGAGAGAGAGAGAGAGAGAGAGAGAGAGAGAGAGAGAAAGAGAGAGAGAGAAGGGGGCTAAATAAATGTATGTTACTTTTGATTTCGAAATACCAACTACAGTTTCTACAATGTCTCCTTGGTAAGGCTTTAATTTCAAAATAATTTCGCTGTGAGTAGAAAACAAAGTAGCCAAATAGGCTAGAGTAGTTGCTGCTGAAACGATAAATTGAAACCAAACCCTACATGCCGTATCTAAATCTACATACAATGGGTCGAAAATGACAGATTAATGAACATTAAATGTGAAAAATCAGGACATGTACATTGCTTTCCCTCATTGCCTTTCAGCATTTGTAATGAACAGGGATCATTAAATTTCATACTCCGCTCCTATGAGTGATTGTTTGCTTTTGATAATCATGGTACGATCGTCAAAACTGATGAGTACGCCCCGGCGGAAAGATGCAATATCCATCAAAACCCATTACTGCAGATTGCCTCTTCATCTTCATAATAAATAATTAATGTCCGTTTTATTAACAGATTGTTATCGCAATAAATCATTGGACATGGAATAATGGAAAATCGGTGCATGCGCGTTGGATTTCCGATACATGTAACAGGTCTCAGAGGGATGTTCATACTGAAAGCATTATATTCCTAAAAGTTGAATTTGTAAAACGATAAAGCTGCAAATCTATAATAACCGGTACCTTTAACTTGAGATGCCTGTATGATATATGAGTTTTGTTAATTAGTCTTTATATCAATCAATTTATATCAATCAACATTAAACAGTGTACTTTAAATTCATATATACAAATACTTATGACTGAAATCCTTTATTTACGAACTTCAAACCAGTTTATTCAGCTTCTTGATATCACAGTGGTACATATTAATACCAAACTATTTCATGAAAAAATTTCATTATCGCAATTAATTCATTTAATTTCAGTTTGGTGACAAAACGTTTCCTGTCTCTTTTGAGCTTTGCGTCAACACTTGCTGATGCGTTTCGTCTTGAGCTGTATTCAGTCTGTTGCGCATGTCACCATTATCATTAACCACTGACCTGTCAACATTGCATACGCTGTATTCAGACGCTTCTTGTCTATTGAATCGTCTATAGACGTTGTACAGCCGAGCCAACATCTCCTTCCGCAGCACAATGTAGATCCACGGATCGAGAATTTGGTTCCAGGAGGCAAACCTTATGGCAAGAAGATCAGATGGGTAGTCTGGAATCTGCTTCAGCGAAATGTTTGTTACAATTCGTATCTGAATGGAAAAAAAAAGAAAAGAAATTGCATTCATCATTATTGCACTTGTATGCAATTTTCAATTTAAGAGGGATTGATCATGATGTGAGCCGATTTTTTTTCTACTTCAAATTTCATGTTTCTTTCTTGTCTGCTTTATACAGATATTTTGAATGATCAGCTAAAATTCAAATGTCAAGATCTATAGTCGATTTACATAATTATGTAATTGCAATGAAGAATTGAACTAGCTTAATAACCATTCTTTTAAATGTTGTCAAGGTTTGTTTGGTTTTTTATTTCTGGTTTATCATAAAGATTGTACTTATATAATTCATTCAATTTGTCTTCGTAACTTCCTCAAATTTATTCTCTACATAGGGATTGCAATTAGTTTAATTTCTGCATAAGGAAAAGAACTGGTAAGTTGATAAAAATTCCTTCTTTTTGTAATTAAAATAGAAAATGTTCAAAATAAATTAGGGCGCTGAACAACTAAACAATTTGAAAATGTCTCATTTAACCTTTTTTTATGATGGTATTGATTTTTTCAGCAATGAACATGTAAACAACATGGCTCAAGCCTTGTTTACATTCTTTTCTGAAGAATTGTAGGCTTTAGCTACATCTCGCTGACACCTCTACGAATGACATTAATGTAAATTCAGGACCGTTATATTATTACCACAGGTGCTTTAGGGCAGGATCGACCCCCCTCCCCTTCCACCCCCCCCCCCCCCAGTATATAGACCCCTGGGACTTTAATCATATATAGAGAGGGTCTGATTTTTTAAAAAATGTTTGTTTTAGGTAATTTTTGGCATTTAATGTATAAGTAAGATTAGAAATATGTCATAAAAAGATAATTTAATAAAAAAAAGAAAAGAAAATAAAATCCCGGGGGTCTATATACTGGGGGGGGGGGTTGGAAGGGGAAGGGGGGGGTCGATCCTGTCCTCAAGCACCTGTGATTATTACCTTACCTATACTCTGTCCAATGTATTCTTCGATTCACATGTACTTAATTACTCGATCTTTACAAATACTCGTACCTCAGTGTTCAAACGATGTTCATTCAAAAGTATTTTTTAAAAAAAATTCCAAAATTTCTTCTTTGAAACGCTTGTCGAGTTTCAATACATGGATAAAAATTAAGGAGTCTAATGGGAGTGTTGCTATGCAACAGACATGCGAGTACCCGGATGATAGCGTTGAAATATTGTGCGGGGTATTCTGAGTGACTTCCAAATGGAGAATACATGACAACATTTCCCACTATAAATCTCCGTAAGAAATCTGTTTTCGTGCCTGCTTTTTTTTTTAGATTAAAAAAGGGCTATCATAATTTGTCAATAAAGATATCTTGAATATTTTCCCTTTCATAGATTTCAACTGTTTTCTTTCACAGGTTTGTATGATTGTGTATTTTAATTCAAAATCATCAAAGTGTGACGGAAACGATAATTAACTTGAGGCAGAATAAAAGCATGGTGAGCATTTAAAGTGGGAAATTAAATTTGAAAATTTCTGCTCAAATCGTGATTAGTTCATAATAAAAGACAATTAATACTTCATAAGGGCACATAGCTTTCATTCGGTAATATATTATTCATTTGTTATCAAAAAGGTACGACAGATGCTACGTGCTACATGTGCGTGTGTGTGTGTGTGTGTGTGCCTGATAGCCAAGTAACCGAGAATTTCTTATTATACTAATCTCGATCTTCTGCTAGACTTCGCATTCTTTGTTAAACCAAGTATCAAAGGACTACTAGTACCCCCTTTAAAATATCTTTGATTAATTGTCTTATTTTTGAAGTTTTATTAATATTCTTCTGTTTTGGTTTTAATTGATCAATTATATAGATTATAACATCTTTACGAAAAATGTTGATTTCGAGTATAATGTATACATGTCTTGATCAGTCGCCAAAGAGTCTATTCCAAAAAATGATTGTCAGAATGTCCCTGACAATGTCTTAGTTTCATTTCATACTACTAGTACTAGTATTAATCCAGTGATATTTAAATGCATGCTGAATAAAGATAAAAATGCTTTTTAAAAAGGGTATTATAATCTAAAGTACATATTCAGAATATAAGTAAATGTTTTTCAAGTACTAGTAAGTGACAAGTATATATTTTTTTGTGAATAAGGATGTTACTTATCAGTATTTACCATTAGTGGCAACCAGCAAATGGCAAAGGTCAGTAAAATAGCGATGATAAAGGTCAGGATAAACATTTCATTTCTCTTGGCTCTTTTTCGGCCTTTTCTGCTACGCACGCTTAATCCTTTGTGATGACGTTTCGCCTGTTTCCCAACTGCCACGAGAACAAGAATGTTGATAACACTAGACGTGACAATAGTAAGAATTCCAAGTGACGCATACAAAAGGGAGTAAATGACGTCAGTCACATTGGTCCCAAAATAATCAAAGAAGCACCAGGTGCAAGGAAAATGTCGGACATTATGACCTAGATGAACAAGCGGAAGACAAGCAAAAAGTAGGGCAAATATCCAAAGCGAGGCCAGGATCACGTGGACCCTCCGCTTTTTCTCAAAAGTTTTGTACATAAATGGGTAACACACGGCGAAAAATCTATCCATCGACATGGAAGTGGCAATAAGCATTGTGGACACACTTGCAAAAATCAACACCACGGACATGTAGTCACATGCCGGTTGACCTCCGACCCAGCGAAAGTCATTACTATACACAATGAAGGCAAGGGGTGAACTTGATAGAATCCCAAAGAGGTCCGTGACTGCTAGGCCCGCTACTAGCCGATAAAACACCCGCCATTGGTGCGTGTTCGAATGTTTCACCAATAAGAATATGGCGAGAAGATTTCCTCCCACTCCTAAGCTAAAGATGACGGCGGAAGGTGTCACGGAATGAACCGTCGTGAGGCGGTTTGTCAAATTAGTCAAATCCTCCGTGTAACAATACGCACTCGCCATATGTGACGGAATAAGACTTTTCAGCACTGCTAATTGGTTTACTTATCTGTAACCTGTAAGTGACAAATTGAGTATTAAGGAGTCCTCATAATACGAAATATGAAAAAGAATGATTCTCAATCTAGTTGTCCAAAGTTATCCGTTTAAGTTATCGTTTGTAGACATCGTCTTAGCGGAGAGCATATATATTTATCAACAAATTCCACAATGCATCGACTTTGTGTCTCACACTCACGAGGATCAAACAGGCATTAATGAATACTTATCTGTTGACATCACAAGGAATTCCGAGAGAAACTGGCACTCATCAAACAGCTTAATAGCTTTTTATTGGTGCTCCTAATAGCTCTTATTATGAACTCGGCGGCGATCACTCAGATTTGCCATTGTTTCTAAGTGTTTCTCTCATCTCTGCACGAGTTGTAGGAGACAATAGATCGATAAGCAGTGAAAGGGGGGTAGTTTAATGCTTACTCTTATATTGCATGAACGGCAGGTTTCATCTAATTGCCTCCTCATTCGCTAAACTATTATGCTACTGTTACATTTACCATGCAATATCTGGATTATTGTTTTTGAGTTGTGTTTTATACTGATTCTTTTCCAGTAGAAAAAAGAAATAAATATAATATTTATTCCAATTTATGGGTCGTTAAAACTTCTTGAATTTTTTTCCCTCAAATTAACCGGAATTGGTAAAGGATTTTAATAGGCAAAACTGTATTCTATCATAGTTATGAAATTGATTGGGGAAAAATGCAGGTTCGAAAGGAAAATTAAATGTAATAAACTTTTTAACAAATGCGTTTAAAGTATACAAAAACCCCTTCCGTTGTCGCACCAGATACCATTTTCACTGAACTACATTGTACATGTACAAATGGTGACAAACAAATGTGTATAACAATTTTCAATTCAATCCAATTTAAAATATATATATATATATATATATATATATATATATATATATATATATATATATATATATATATATATATATATATATATATATATATATATATATATATTCTTATCTAGCATCTAACTGTTATTAAAAAAATGTTGAATTGTTAAAAAAAAAAAGAAATAATTCAGAAGGAATGAGCGATACCCTTAATTTTTGGTCCTCCTTGCGAAACTTGTGTTTGCCATTTCCCTATCGCCTGGTTAAAAAGAATTTGTACCAGACTTAAGGCCAAAAGGCTGCATGGGTGGTCAACAGACTATCCATCAGATATGTCTTGAACTTTTAAATTTGAAATTTTCTGCCTCAAACTATCACTAAGTTTTAAAGAAAACATTCCGATATTTCAGCTTTGAAATTTGAACAAATGCAGTTTCCTATATCTTTATACAGAACTCTTCCTCTGTGAGGTAAATATTGCCTTAAAATAAAAATGGTGGTTTGCGTTATATTTAATATAATTTAATTCTGGTTGAAACGCGCTTTCTGATTGGCTAAAAATTATTTTATATCGTATTTAAACTAACATTGATTATGAAGGTAGTTTTTACGAAAAAATAAACGTTTTATTCAATTGGATTGCGTATGGTCCATTTTTGTTTAAGTCCAGAGCTCGAGGTTCATTGTAACTTTACGGTTTTTCATTAAAGCGAATCCTCATAAATACATGTTAAATGGGAGGGGGGGGGGGATAATTTTCTCTTATGACTATTAACTCTCAAGGTTTTATAAGAATCCTTTGTCTATAAGCTTCATTCATAGGGGGCATTTATGGTTGATCATCTTTAGTGCACGCGCACCCAATGCCGCATTGAAAAGTTATTAATATAATTATACATGTGCATTGAACCAGTTTTATTCGTTGTGCACAAGGCAAGCACTTACGTGTATTCCATATTGTATCTGATCATTTGATAAGTTAAATACAGCTAGTGTAAAAAATGATCATCTTCAATATTATTCTTTGTGATATTGTCAAGTTTCGACAAATTTAAACGTTCCATGCAATCATTTTGCGGGAGTGGGGGGAGTGGGGGGAGGGGCGGGGCGGTGTTGCAAAGATTACGTACATCTATAGGTTACATTTAAAAAGTTGAAATATTTATAAAACATTATTTTTTATTCATATAACCATGTATGTTAGATGTCATAATAATTATACATGTTATTTTGATCAACTTGTTTTTGGTCCAGTTTACTTAACACGTCGTTTATTTCTACTTTATCTGAGCATTTTTCTCCACAGCATTCCTCTTTACTTCCGCAGTTATTTACACAAAATACATGTATAGTTCCAATTTAATTGTTGAATAGCGGATATAACCTTCTAAAAACAATAAGCAAGTTTTACATTCTAGTAAAATCATGATATTGAGGTTGAAAAGTTCATAAAAGTTTTAATTAAAAAAAACTACTTATTTCGTTTTTAAATATTTATTTTCTAATTATAAGGGAGTGTAACCAAGGGAATCCCAAAAGTCACAGAATTCCTTGCGATAAGAGCTCTTCACAGAATTTTGAGGAGTCGCAAAGAACATTTGGGGCCACAGTGAGTCAGACTTAAAGGCGGGCCACTGCAGATTTACCGGAGTACCCCTGTTTGGATCCCCTGTCTTTGCGAAGTTAGACCAGTAAGTAATCAAGGAATTTGATAGCTTAAGTTCATCTGGCGTCATCGTGAAATTCCCAATTTTAGCCGATTGAAACACGAACGGAATTTCGGACCCATGACAGACATGGCCTTCGCAGAAAGAAAACCGTCCCCATCCGGGAAACGAGAAGGCGTGGTCATACACGTAGGTCCAGACCCGTCCGCCATTTTGTTTCAGGACGTTTCGCGTGAAATTTCTCGTGCTACACGTGAAGATGAAGTCGGTGGCAGGAATTTGAAGCCCGTCTCGTTGGTCGGGTGCCACCGTAGGTGGGTACATCTGTAGAACATCTAAAGGTTTCTTTGGGAACGTGAGTGTTAATGCAAGACTGTACTCTAACGCAGACAGTGACTGATTGTAAGCTTCGTAAATAAAAACCCGCGTTTCCTCTGTCAGACTTCCCATTAACAATGGTTTATTCATGACGATGCCTTTTCGGAAGGCATCTAATGGCTGGGATGGAACCACAACGCCGTCGACATACGGAACCCACGGCTCGAAAAACTCTAAGAGCTTTATGGACGATGGATACTGGCGAATTTTTAACTGCGCCTCGGCAATGTCGTCGGCGCTGAATTTGTTTAAACAATCCAAATCCTTGGGGGAGCAGTTGAGTTGATCAAACAGCATGTTGCTGATAAATATCATCTCCTCCTCGGTCTTGAACGGGATGGACAGAGGGGCGCTCTCAATAATGGCTCGCTGGAAGTATTGACCACTCTCCTTGGTCATTAAGTGGACGACCGTGGACTGTGCCCCCGCGCTCTGACCAAACAGCGTCACCTATAAACAGATTAGGGACACTTTCTGTAGCACTCTCTGTGTTTATAAACCTTTCATTGAATGTTTGCCTAGTACTATCCTGCAATCGATTATACATGAAAGGGGTGTGGCAACAGCCTAATTATGCAAGTTGTCTCAGGAATTCGTTTTGGAGCATTTTGATTAATAACTATAATAAGAGACTGAAATTAAGAAATGTAAAAAAAAAAACCCATCGTGATGAATGATCTACATGCATTTGGTTCGGAAAAACTGCTCTAAAGTTATTTCTTAAGATTTTTGATACAACTGGTAAAGGTCTTTCCTTTATTTACTAATTTTGCAGGTTCTGATTCTCCCATGCAAACAATCGTGAGACAAAAATACTTTCGACAGCAATTAGGCTATTAAAGTTGTCCTCACAAGTTGAAATACATTTAAATCTTGATTGTCAAAAAAAAAAAATTTAAAAATATAAAAATTTAAGTTTTGACTCATTCTTATACCATGTCGGGATTTCCACCAAATGCCTTGATGTTTTCTCTGACCCACTTGAGCGCCTGTCTCTGGTCCAGGATACCATAGTTACTAGTAGCTCGTCTGTCCTGTGTCAGAAGGAAGCCGAGAGCACCTTGGACAAAAACACAAGACGATCTTTATATACAATGTAATCATATTTTTTTTTGTTTCTGTGTCTTCTTCCCACTCAAAGGTTTAGTTTGAAGGAATTTAGAGTCAGTAGGTACATGTAAGAAATATTATTTCTGAATTAATAATAATAATAACGGAACAAAAATTTCCGGATTTTTTTAAAACCATTGATCTCTCGAAGTTTAATCATGGTCCCCTGAAGTTCGAGTTATCGAGATTAACCTGTATTTCTTTCAAATTTCACGGAAATTAAACAGAAATATACATTGTATCAACAAATCATTGTGCCCAGCTTGTGAATACTTTAAGTTTTTTGAGTTTAGAACTATTTTAATGATGACCCATCAACAGCAATTCAACACACACATTTACCAAAACACTATTAATCGCCTGAAAAGATTAAATCCCTTTACCAAAAAGAAAAAAATATTGTTTGTTGTCAAAAACCGGGGAAACATTTTTAAGACTAGTATATTCTCACACCTCGATTGATATTTAGTTTATATACATGTATGTAAGGCGCTAAAAATAATGTGACGCCTTACATGTATATACATGTACTTAATATGCAATTACCGTCATAATGGTACCAGGGAATGTAGTTAATGGTCCGAATTGATAAAAATCACTTATCAGTAATGTAAGCAATTGGTGGTCATTGCCTACCTAATCTGTAATCCAAGGTGACAACGATTACTTGCCCCTTGTAAGCGAGTTCTTCCGCATCAAACAGTTCCGAGTCGGCGCTCATGTGAACAAAATTCCCGCCATGAATATACACCATTACAGGAAATGACGTCGTGGCATTAGCACTCAGTGGCGTCCATATATAAAGGTAGAGACAGTCCTCTGCAGTCTGGTTTGAAATATAATCTTTGATGTTATGTATGATCAATGCGAAATGAAAAGATATTTTCATTTAAAGAATTTATATAGAAAAAAAAATAATTTTGAATTTCCGTCGTTTTTTAATTATATCATTGAACAAAATATTAAGATATTCTCTGCAGGCATATAAAGTATTGTTTTATACTGTATATTAACGTTGTCTACGATATATTCGCAATTACTTTGTAAATGCACGTTTATGAATTTAATTATTTTAAAGTCAATAGCTATAAGTAACATGTAATATTACTATGACAATTGTATATATTGTATATATTATCATTAAGAGATGAAGATGTAAGTTGTAAGAACTTGTTTCCAATCCTTTTGTGTAATTCACACAATAAAATATGTTCAAATCAAATCTATTGTTTTAGATTCAATACCATGGCACATTGTTCCATTACTACAGATATTTAGAACAGTACTCCTTATACTTCTAGATCTGAAAAGCTTTGGCATATCTGTGATCGATCGAACGAGAAAGAGATTGGTAACGAAATGTCGTAGAATTTTAAAAGTAAGGCACATTAGAGTCAGTCTATATCAATTCTGTAATAAAATGGTATGTTGGGATCAAGTTTTAAGGGGTGAGGAGGGGTAGTGGATGCCGGTAAATACATAACGTTTGATTTTTTTTCAGATCGAGCGAATCCTCTGTTATTTGGGTTTGGTGTTAGAACCAGATTAGACAGCGCGCACCTGTTTTGGGCAGACGAGCACTGGGTTCATGGTCTCACATCCTTTTTGAGGACATCCGGGCTTTACTTTAGTGGCGTCATAGACCTTCGGCGACCACGGGGCTACAGAGATGGGGTTCTTCCATCTGCAAAGGGTTTAAACCATTTAAGGTACATTCCACCAAAAGGTTTTAATAGCTCTATTGAAGAAATTCAAGTAATTTAATCACAACTCTACTGCTATGATATTAAAAAGATATACACATAATTTATACAATGAACCAAAGGTGTGTCCACAATAAATCAAGTTTTGTACCCGAGATCCTGAACAAAGTACATACAAATGTATGTATATTACAGAATTGTTATCTTGTATTTAGAATCTCATAACCCTCTCAATCGAAGACATTATAAAGTCTGTACAGTCGAATTATTTCATTTCGTGATGTTCGATGTATGGGGGTAATAAATTATAAAAGCGAGATTGTATTGTTGTTGGTAAATGTTCAGAAAGAAAATAAAAAGCTTATATGCATATGTTTACCAAATTTTAATGCTCATACCAAATTCGTGGGTATTTATTTTTATATACATCAATGTCGATCACTACAATCAATTCTATATAAAACTTGTTCTATAAACTTTCTGATCTTACATATTTAAGATACCAGTATATAATACGCAAATGCATCTGTAAATTTCACTGTTCCCTTTTTGCATAATAGTTATATAATAGTTATACAATGTATAATAGTTATATAACAGTTATATATGAAATCTAAATCAAATGCAAAATTAATGCAAACCAATCATTAATTAACAGATGATACAATACCTTAATTTTCCGACAGGCGGCGCTGCATAGGGTACCCCTAGGAAGGCCTTTGTCTTGTTGTTGGAGATTCCCAGGATCTTCCCGTGTTTTGTTGTCACTACCACATCGCAGACGACAAACTGGAGGGACGCCACGGCGAGCAGAATGGCGGAAACCCAAGTCCGACTCCTCATAACTTTAATCCGATGCCACCAAATTAAAAGAAAAGTGCTTACTACGTATATTAATAATGAATGCTTTTTTGAAAGGTGAAGATTACGGCTTGAAATTACAAATACTATATTTGTCCATATGAGAGTACTTGCGAACTACATTATGTACACAAGTCACGAGTTGAAATTTGCCGGGTGTATGTAAATATCGGCTTATTTACACTCCCACTGATAAAAATTATGAATTATGTTGTGGTGCTATATAAACAATGCACTCGCATAAATTATCAACGGGAAGTGATTATGAACTCGATTTGTGAAATGTATGGAATTTTTATCTCTCTGTATAGGTTAAATGTTAAACATGGAAATGGAATTCGTATTTTTTTTAATCTACATATACTGTCCGTCAAAAACTATAAAAATACTATTTAAAATGCGACTTGCGAACAAATGTACATGTATGCACGTATATCTATAATGCTCACTACTGTACTAGAGTATCTTATCAGCTAACTATAATAATGTTTTAATTTGGACTAATAATATACATGTATGGACCTAATAAAGAGTGATGTAGTTTAGAATAAATGAACTTGTATTAATTTCCTACATAAAAAATCACTTTAAAGCTAGTACTGAAAATATTTACATTTTTCGGTGTCTTTGTCTGTGATACATGTAACACTACGAATCGATTTGTAATGTACAGTCCAATAAATTCAAAAGACGTATTGTTGGGGCGCAAGCGGGGTTTGCATATACTTAATATTCTAATTTTAATCGTACAACTGCTAAACATTATATATATATGTTATAAGGAATCATTTTTTGAGTATTATGAGGTGATAATTTCGGTCAAATCTACATGTAATAAAGCCCGAATAATCATCTCATAATACTAAAAGAATGATTCCTCCTTCCTTAATTCAGGGCATTGCATCTTGGAACACTTGGCAAACAGCCATTATTTTTTTTTGAATTACAGAAACGGGTACAATTTTTAAAGGAGAGGATATTATTTGAAAGACGAATAGGGCCACATAAAAAAATGTATATATCTCGTATTTAAAGAAATCGAGAGATCTTTTCTCGTAATAACTAGATACCAGTAATTAACTCGTAATGACAAGATCTTTTCTCGTAATAACGAGATAATTAACTTGTAATAACGAGATCTTTTCTGGTAATAACGAGATAATTAACTCGTAATAACGAGATCTTTTCTCGTAATTACGAGATAAAAATATTTTTTGTGGTCCTATTCATTTTTCGTATTATACGTTATGGACATACATGTAATTAATATGCGTAATTAGATTATCTCCAACTATACTGTGAAAGTTAAAAAAAAAGATTTTAAAAAATTTAATACAGTTATGATGATATTAAAATAGCCACATTGGCCCCTCGTTAGGGCCTGAACCCCCGACTCAGGGGACATGAATTTCACAATTTTGGTAGATGTAGGGGGCTTCATGAACATTATAACCATGCATTCAGTTTAGATCACACTACTTTTGAAGAAAAAAAATTCCAAGATTAAATACATGTACATTTTTTATACATGGCCATATCGGTCTCACTTCTGACAGTTTGAACCCCTGACCCGAAGGCCATGAATTTCACAATTTTGGTAGAAGTCTTCATGGACATTATACCATGCATTTAGTTTTTTTTCCCTACATGTTTCGGTGTAGAGATTAAGTTTATTGAAAGTTTAACATTGTTTGCATGTTTGGTTCCGCCCATGAGGATACTTATGGTGGCATACATGTATCTCTGCCCCTTGCATGCAAGTTATTTTTCTATTAATTATGTCGACATGCAAGATAATATGTTGATATGCAAGATAGTTATATCAACATGCAACATTACTATGCTGACATGCAATAAAAACTGCAATCAAATAATAATTATAATTTATTTGCAAAAATCTCAAATATCGCCAACTTGTGACATTGCAGTCTTTGTTAAAAGACAATGTCCAGAGCTGCTCAATAATTTGAATAATTGTATGTCGTATTTTATGAAAGTTGTTAAACGATTGTTTAAAATTTTATCAATGAAACACATATCTGTTAATAACATTTTAAACCATTTTAGAAGATAAATCTAAAATGATAAATTCTTGCGCTTTTGAAGTAATATATTATAATGAACAGAATAAGCAATTAAGTACACAATGCCGGTATAGTTTTTCCAATCATTTATCATTTTGAGAAAATTATTATATCTATTTTTCATAGTCATAAGTTAATACTGAAAATGTGTTTATTGAAATGATTACGGGTTTTTTCGCCTCATGATGACCGTATAATTATAATATAACAAGAAAATCGAAGTTGATGTGTGAACAACTTTTCGATGCGTTTTGACGAATAGAAAATTAAACCCACGTGTGAATTCTTGCTGACCCTGGGGCTAAAATCTGCACTAGGCTAATTGAATTATGTTTATCTAGATGCAAGATGCAACATAATCATGACGAGATGCGACTTATCTATGCTGACATACGAGTTACATGTATTTATGTGCACATGCAAATTAATTGTTAACATGCAAGATATATATGTTAACATGCGAGAATTTGTTGTCAACTTGCGAGATAATGTTGACATGCGACTTATAAATTAAGTCAAGTGCGAGTTAATTACATTTATGTTAACATGCAAGATATTTATGTCAACATGCAAGATAAAACGCAAGTTATTTATAACATCATACGAGATAACTTGCATGTCAAACTGCGCGCATGACTTAAAAAGTGGAAAGGGGTGCACAACACCGGCAAAAATGTCCATACCGCAGTTTTCCATCCCACATCTTCGCTAGCCAAGGGTGACGATACACGGTGTTTCTCTATTCAGAGAAAAAGACCGTGGATCGCCCCCCTTGCTAGCGAAGATGTAAAAAGATTTGTAACTTGCATGTCAACACAATAAAATTATTATCTTGCATGTAGACACAATTATATTGCATGTAAACATAATTCTCTTGCGCATGCATGTCAATTAAGTTGGGTTGACATAATTTTTCTTGCATGTTCACATAATTTATCTTGCATGTATAGGGGGCAGAAATATGCCACCATATGGTTCTGATATGAAAACCAAAAACCGAGAAAAAATCCGCATCAATATAGTTACCTCAGTGGTTCAGTGCTTGTACATGTATGAAATCTAAAGTCGTCATCTCTGAGAATCAGAAGACAGCACGAGAAGAATTTGAGAAAATAAAGAAGGGGCTAGGTTTGCCGTACATGAACAATGAAAAAAAAAACACCCATATATTTACATCGGAAATGTCACATACACGTTAAAGTTTCGTACATGTACATTATGTATTCAAAGCCATTTAAATTCCGGATTATTCAAAGTATACAACCTTTTTTGTATTTTATGGGATCATTGTTTTTAAAAATAAATTTTTGTTGATGAGCTTTATTAATGTTGCATACAGTTTAAACAATTTTTCGAAAATGAAAAATATACAATATGATTTAATTAAAAAGATGTTTTGTATCCTCTTCAACTAGCTCAAAATTAAAGTAGTAAAAGCGATAGAGAGAAAAAAGTATCGAATGAGACAGTGAACGACTTGTCAAAATTAGGCACGCGCGACGAATGGCGAGGAAATCGGCGTACGAAAAAAGAACATATTAGACATTTTAAACCCCACAATGAAGCTCACAGATAATGTTGTTCGCAATTATAGGGTAGCTAAGATATTCAGAGAGAATACAGATCGCATAAACCGAATAGATTTCTCATCTGATGGCAACACACTCATCTCTAGCAGTGACGACGATTCGATTGTTATCTATGATTGTCAAAATGGAACGTAAGAAAACTCATTAATATATGGGGGAAAAAAGGGGAAACTAAAACAGAATGATTGATAAAGATTCCAGTTAAGTTTTTTGGGGGTTTTCTATAGAAATATGTTGCATGAATTTGATATAAGAAATTCGAATTTTCTCTGCAAACTTAATATTGTGTGATATCATGATAACAGGCTATTTTTCTTCAACATTTGTTCAGCGGATTTTCAAAATATATCAGATACAGACTGAAATAGTTTGATGCTGCTAATTAAAACAAAAGCTTGTCAAGATTAGCATTGGATCTTTTTTTATAGAGAATTATCCTGGAAATGCTAGCTCTTTTAAGGTTTCATGTGTCAACGGGTTAACAGGTGTGTGACTGTCAGTCAATATCAGGTCTCAATAGCTCAGTAGTTAGAGCGCTGGCACGGTATGCCAAAGGCCCTGGGTTCGATTCCTGGTTGAAACTTGATTTTTCACCAACTATGACATTTGGCACCCAACGTGGGGCCATTGTCAAGGGGTAGCTGATATAAAATATTTTCCTAGCTTCATTGGGAAACAGAACTCCAAGGCCTTTATTGGAAATGACGCTGAATTTATTGTTGTATTTGAATATAATCGAATAAATGGTTTCCACAAGTACAGGTGATCTTTAATCATATACAATTATAATATTAATACTAAAACACTCTCATTCTCTACATTCACTTATTAAATTTATCTTTAGTTATATAATATGTAAATTACACATATTTGATTAAAATGACTCACCGATTATAAACGCAATATAAACTAATAGATAATAGTCGGGTTGACAAGCAATGAAGCCGAGTCATCAACTGTCTGTCTTGGGTGGCGTCGTGATATTAAATCAAATTTCGTGTTAAAATTAGATTATAGAAATGGACATGTGCACTCGCTCACTCAAACCCGAAAAACCAGTCTAACACACCCATTCATTCACTGATCCACCCGCCAAACGTAACCACGTGACCTCTCGTACCACTCTTATACTATGAATGATTGTATGAATGAATGAAGCGGTGTGAATGTAAACAAATGAACAATGGGGAATGAAAACATGAAATGTTGAAATAAATGAACACAAATATAATAACTAATTAACTAAAATAATTAATCCTGTGACAGATGACCTGACAGATACAGAGAATGGGTTATGGGGTCCCAGCCAGTTGAAGTTTGGTATGTCTGACATAGGGAGAATGGCACAGAAAATGTATAGTTTTATGTTTATTATTTTCAGTTGCTATATTGTTTTCAGAATTGATGTCCATATTGATCTGAAGTAAAATGGCAGGGGACATTTTTTCTCCGGACAAGGGAGAATGTCACAGGATTAATTATTCTAGTTAATTAGTTCTAGTATCTAGTACCTACCATGATGATGATGGTTGATCTATATTTTTTTGTGTATTTTTGCAGGCCAAAGAAAACTTTAAACAGTAAAAAATATGGTGTAGATTTAATTTGCTACACACATGCAGTCAACACAGCTTTGCATGGTTCCACAAAAGTTGATGGTAAGATGGTTTCTTAACTAAATAATAGAGTATTTACCTAATACCTATAACTTAGTGCATTTTGATCCATGTCTGCTATTTAAATACATGTACACATAATTCAAAATTTTGAATCTTCTTTAAGTTGAATTTGTTTATATTGCTACTGAATGTACTGTAATATACGACTCTCTCATGAAGAATATGCTGATATTGCAGTTTTTCTACCTTGATGTTTTTTTTTTTTAGATACAATACGATATCTGTCCCTCCATGACAACAAATACATCAGATATTTCCCAGGACACACAAAGAAGTAAGTTACATTTCTCACAGTTAGAACTTGGGTAATTCAAAGCAGGCAATTAAAAAGTTTATTGCAGTATCATTTGAGTAAAATTTCTTACCACACTGAAATGTTTTGTGAGCAGTTTAAAAGTTCAATGCTAAAGCTAAAAAAAAATGGACAAACACTAAATAATCTGTCAAGAATTTACATTACAAATAATGTTGTGGTACATTGTCATTCAAAATAAAAATTTTAACAGGTTAAAAATGCATCTATAGTATTTACCATTTTGTACATTATATTTGCAATTACACATGTATGTATTTCATTCTATTTTTTTTTTGTGTGTGTATTATCAGAGTTGTCTCCTTGAATATGTCCCCTATCAACGATTCATTTCTTTCTGGATCATTGGACAAGACAATCAGACTTTGGGATCTGAGGTCACAAAACTGTCAGGTAAACTGTCAACTTCTTTACTTTCTGTATAAATCTGCACACAAAACTGTCAGGCAAACAGTCAACTTTTTAACTGGCTGTATAAAACTCCAACGCAAAAGAGTAAGATAAACTTTCAACCACTTTCATACTGTAAAAAAAAACTCACATAAAACTGTCAGGTAAATTGTAAACTGCTTTATATCCTGCACAAATAAACATATACAAAACTGCCAGGTAAACTGTCAACAGCTTTACTTGGTGTATGAACTTCCTACACAAAACTGTCGGGTAAAATTGTATTACATCGTTAATGAAAAATGTCAATTGATGTTATTTTGTAAAATTTTATAAATACAAAATTTACATAACGTTCTTGGTCTGGGAATGATTTGATGATATGACTTGTGCTATAACAGGGCCTGATGCATCTCCCTGGTCGCCCAGTGGCAGCCTTCGACCCAGAGGGCCTCATCTTTGCCGCAGGAATAAACTCAGAGTGTGTCAAGCTGTATGATCTTCGGTCATTTGACAGGGTAAGCAAAAATGTCACATTTCAAAAATAATTTTACTGGTGTTGTTCTAAACAATAATAAATTTATAATCATTTTTTGGGAGGAAAAAGAGATATAAGTAATTTTAAAAGGTCTTCAGAGTCAATATTGTAAGTTTATTTGTCTATATTTGGTCAGTCAAACTTTTGTCCAGTTATATTGTAGGTTAAGTCAGAAAAATGAATGTACATGTATTCCTGTAGTATTAGAAAATTGCCTGTTGTATAGTGACCTCCGTAGTCCAGAATAAATTTAGATGTTGATAATTTGTCTGTTTAGATATCAACAATCTGGAAAGCAAGAAACAAACTAAACTGTAACTGTCTAAGGTCATAGTCACATCATTATCAACATAGAATTTATCTTTTAAAATAATAAAGATTGACCAGTTAGGGATAATGTTATTCTTTGATTCCTGAGGTTCCATTATGAATAGACTCCAAAACTCCCGATCGCATTAATACAGTGTGTTATGCTGATGTCTTATAGGGTCCGTTCACCACCTTCAAGCTGACGCAGGACAAGGATTGTGATTGGACGGGGATGAAGTTCAGTCCAGACGGGAAACTGATCCTCATTTCGACCAACGGGCAGATTCTACGGCTCATTGACGCCTTCCAGGGGACACCACTTCAAACCTTCATGGTAAAACTAGAAACATTACAGGGTGCTCTCACAGCATAGGGTGGAGGTGGTGAAGGGTGGGGGTGGGGAAATGAATTTAATTTTGTTTATATTTATGGAGAGGGGGATTGAAATCTTAGCTCTTTTGGGCTTGGATACATCTTTTATGAATATGACAGTTTCATGTTAGCTCTTGTAAGATTTTTATGAAAAATTATATTTCTTTGGCTGATTATATTAGAACCAGTTTAACAAGAGCTTGGACTTTGGGTACTTGTGTCAAACAGCAATGTGACGTAGGCCTGTCTATTTCATTGCTGGCCTCTCAGCCAGTGATCTCTGAAATCAACAAGATTTATCTGGCTTTTGAGCTAAGACTACGCAATCTGTGTATATTTCACTTGAATCGTCGTCCTTTAAACTTCTTTTGACATAAGAAATAAATAGTTATCTTCTATCGAAAGTGCAAGGTCTTGTTAAAATGGTTCTAGGAATATATGTAGATGCAATAAATGAGCACAAGATTTGATTATTTTTCTAATAAATCTTTTAAACAATTTTCACCTATGAATAACATGTAAAGGTTATATTTACACTTTGTGGTCTTAAATGCTTATTTATTTTGAAAGTACACTAACTCATTGATTTTGATACACTTCAACTGTGGAAAGTCACCTAGACCATCATTAATACACCATATTAGAACCATTTTAACAAGACCTTGGACTTTCAGTTGGACATAGCTATCTATTTCTTGCATCAAACTATGTTTAAAGTGATGTGGTTTCAAGCGAAATATGCATTGATTGCGTAGTCTTAGCTCAAAAGCCAGATAAATCTTGTTGATTTAAAAGAGTCATGGCTGAGTGGCCAGCAATGAAATAGACAGATCTATGTCACATTGATGTTTGACACAACTACATGTACAATGTACTCACAGTCCAAGCTGTTGTTAAAATGGTTCTATTTTATTGTACAAGTATTTACCGATATTTTACACTCTCTTGTTATGAACTTGGTTTACCTGAAGTTATTTTCTTATTCCTCCTCTGTGTGCAGGGTTTTCAAAACAACAAAGGAATCCCCCTGGAGGCCTCATTCAGTCCAGACTCGAGATTTGCATTCTGTGGTAAGATGATGATTTATCGTACAACAAGGAGAGGACTATCTAAGTTTTTGGAACTTTTGGCATTATTAGTCAATAAAATATGTTCAACATACTGTATTTGTCCAATGAAAAAAAATTATAACCCATTTGCGCTTAAAACAAATCAAACAAAAGCACCTTTATTCTTGTCTCTGATTTTTTTCTATATAAACATATCATTTATCGGAGAGTTTCATCAAGAAGTATATACATGTACAAAGCCATTCATGTCATTAATTTTTAGTAAAAAGTGATAAAATCTGCCATCATAAAGACATTCTATTGTATGTTTGTACTTCTTTGGAAAGAATGGGAAGAATATCATTGTTGTTTTGTTAAAGTTTAACATGATTACCGGTAGTTTCTCATGTATAATTGATATTTGTGACATTATTTAAGTTCATGCTTTGGGCAAATTTTTAAAAAAGGATAAGGGGGGTAGAATTTTGTGGGTTACACTTGTACTAATTATCAATTCCTGCCAATGGGCCATCATAAATTTCATGTACCGGTATAATGATTTCACAGTAAATGCATTCATGATTTGCAATTCTGTGGTGTTTACTACAGGATCGACCGATGGACGAATTCACTGCTGGAACACGGAGACAGGGGTCAAGGTTGCTGTCATGAATGCTGACCATCCCGGACCCATACAGTGTCTGCAGTTTAATCCCAAGTACATGATGCTGGCCTCAGCCTGCTCCAACATGGTACAGTTTTTATGTTCTCTCTATTTTGCAGCATCTTCGCTCTGTTAAGTGTCCTTTTCTTGGAGCCAAGTTTCTGTAATTGAAGCATCTTATATTTTTTTAAAATAAAAACTCAGCAATTTAGGGTACTTAAAGCAATATGAGCTGTATTTTTTAGAATTTTATTTTGCTGTAAAAACCTGCTGGTATGCTAAGTCTGCATGTAACTTAAACTTTTATGATAAATAAGGTTGGAAAAAATCATTGATTTTTGTCAGAGGAAAGATATCTCTTCTGAGGAACATATAGCAAATCAATTTTTGTACAGGATGACAATAATTCAATTTCGCTCCAATTAAGGCTCTTTAACGGTCCTTTTCACAAAAATTTGGCAAAAAGAAATTAAAAAAACCATGATATTTTTGTCATTTTAGTGAAAAATAACATTTTTGTTAAAAAAAAATTTCATCATGAAATTTGCAGCTCATATTGCTTTAAGTAATATCAGCTGTCTGACAAATGTCCTTTTTTATCTTGACTGAATATAGAAGGGGTAATTTTCTGCAGCAGAAGTTACCCTCTATTTGGAAAATGCTTTTAAATAGTTATAGTATTACATGTATCTTAAATTGTTTTAGAAATTTTTTATCCAAAAAGTCTTGTATGTGAATTGCAACCCACTTGCTGCCATGTTTAGTTTAATTGACTTTTTAAAATGTCACGATTGTGGACCAAGATGGAAATTTACAGATTTAGAAGGAAAGCAATTTTTGTGTGCTTTTTTCTGATATAAAAAAATCAATAGATTTTTTCTTTTTTATGTACTAAAAGTCAAATTTTCTTTTTTTGGTCAAATAATATAGATTAATTTTGATAATTTTTTTTTTTTCAGGCTTTCTGGTTGCCTTACATTGATGACTGAACTCAGCCTACTGGTACGTGTTCATGCCTGAAATATCTCAAAAGGAAGTGCTTATAATTAAAGCATTGTGTAAAACTAGTATTCGATGAACAGGAAAACGGAAGGATGAGATGGAGTCGTAAAAACTCTGAACTCAATATTATTGAAGTAATAAGAGACCAAATGACAGTGCTTTTTTATGATGTAGTTGTACATTTCATGTTGTTTTATGCATAGATAGATGACGAACGTACAGTCTTTGATCAGTTGGGCAGCAGTTATTGTACATTATAGTTTGTTTTTTCATCCTTCATTATTCTAGGTACAGTTAATCAGTAACATTATTTACATATACATGTAGTATTACATGTATATGTAAATAATTACATTTATGATGGTGAACTATTGAAATCCCATAATTACCTTCATGACATGATCATTTCTTTGATTACATGGTCATTTGCAACACTCACTGACAAAAGAAAGAGACACACATTTAGATTTATTAATTGTGTACCAGTAGGCATAAGCTCCTTTGTTCAAAGACATTTCTACCGATTTCTCATATTATAATTGTGTGTGTACAATTTCTTCATAATTTCTCAATGTTAATAGTTATAATGTATAGCTGGTTTATTAGAATGTTTATTAGAATGTTAAATGTAAAATAATGTAGAAATGTCCATTGCAGTTTTTTTTTTGGTCAGAGACAGATAACTTACAGAAATAGCTGAATTTACCATTTCCCTTGAATGTGTATTTAATCCTAGATGGTGTATGTAGAACATACAGCCAGATATCATTGTTTTGTTGTGTGGAGTTGATATATAGACCTGTCATCATCTTTGTTACATATTGTACAAATGACTGATCAACCGATACTTGTATTAAAAGTATTTTTACTTCTTTATATTTTATCGTTTTCTTCTTTTGTGTGTTAACATATGGGATATCCATTAAGTAAAGTTTTGGTTGTACTGGGGAGTACCAATGTAATACAGGAAAATTGGGCCAGTATGAATTCTGATATTCCTTTGAACTAACTTGAAGCCTCAAACCTAACCCACCCACTTCTTCCTGGAAGCAAAACAATCCTTTAGGTGTACTTTTGGACCCCCGGGAAAATTTTCTGGATTTATGCATGCCACTTTTTGAAGGCTGCATAGTATTATGACTCCCTTCAAAGAATGGAGGGCATATTGCTTTGCTGCTGTTCGTCTGCCTGTCTTTCAGTTGGTCGGTCCACCAATAGTTTTCATTCATTTTCTTTGCAGAGGTTGCACATACTGAAATGAACTTTGGTATACAGATTTATCATAAAAATATCTGGATCAAACTTGGTATTGAGTATGATTAAGCAATTACTGACAGAGTTATGCCCTTTGGACTTTGAAAAATTCCAACTATTTGCTTTCTGTTCATTACATGTATCTCTGGAAAGGTGAATTACTATGTGAATTATTATGAAAAACTATGTGAATTATTATGAAAAACGTATCTTTGCCAAAGAGGAGATGTAGAAGATTTGTTCAATAACCTTTGATAATTATTCTTCATGCATACAGAGACATAAATAACATTTATTTATGTCTCTGGTGTATATAAAAAATCTTTTTTAGCTTTGACACGTCATACTTGACAGGAGATACAGTTTTTTATTCAAGGAGTAGTAATATGGTGATATTAATTTAAAAAGTCCGTGTCCGCTCAAAAAGTACAGTTTACTGCTTTTTTGATAAATTTAAATATCCCGCTAAAATTAGAATTGGAACTCTTCAATCGCTGAGGTGAGGGTCATATGACAAATCATGTGATGGTTTGTTTTGGCGGAAGTATGGTGCATACTCGCATGTGCTATGAAAAGTAAACATCATATTATCTATGAGGAAGAAACCGTTACCCAACGCGTAATTTAGGGTTTAAATAGCTCTTATTTTCAAGGTGAGTTTCATGGTTATCAGAGATGGCAATAATCACAATGCATGGGTCACCAATCGGTTATGAATAATAGTTTAATGCGGTGCAGTGTAAAGATAAGATAATTATAGTTATACAGTGCTGTCACCTGGTCACGGGAATTTTAGGCCAACCTATAATCTACTTTTTCTTTGAAGCTTACGTTTACTCTTTTTGTCATTTTGATGTAAGTTTAACACTGTTATTATGAGCAGATGAATATATATATATGATCGACTTCCATGTTCAATTTTGTGTGATATCCTACTTGTATACTTTATAATTGAGGCAATATTTTTTTTGTCCTTTCTCTTTTGTCAGTTATACCAGTTAATCAAACGGAGAGCAGTTTCGCCATGGAGTAATGATCTCGCTAAGCTGATCTTGTACACATGTGAGAGAGAGCAGTGTCAAGTGTAACCCTGATCGAATGAAATACCAGACCATGACAGAAATCCTGTTCAAGGTCATCATCATTGGCGACCCCACGGTGGGGAAGACCTCCTTTGTACAGCGCTATGTCAATGACGCCTACCGACGAGACTACAAAATGACCATTGGGGGTAAGGATCAATGAATTAAGGTCAAGATCTAGTAAATGATTCCAGAGTGTCTTATTAATGCTAGAACCATTATGACGTCATAATTGATTTGATGAATCTTTTCCCGTATTTTACGCCTTAAAAGGAATTATGTAGAAAATGAAACAGTATTTTGACATTCTATGTTCAATCACGGGAAAAGCTATCCCGGTACCTATGTTCAATTTGACATCATTTTAAAGAGGAGGTCAAAAGCTTATTTAATGCCATTTTTGGAGAGACTGTAGGCAGTGTAGATTTATTTAATTAGGCAAAAATGGACAAAACTCCGAGATTTGTTACTTTTATCCTTAATATTTCATAGAAAATTGATGTTTAAAACATGATTTTTCATTGTGTTTACCAAATATTTAAGCCCCGGTACACCCTATGAAACAAAGATATTGTTATGAAGCATCATTTAAAGAATTTATATCTTGAATTTCATAAACTTGTAGGCACCTTTCATTTACTAGATCTTGACCTTAAGGAGGATTAATGAGGCTATAGGGAGGGTGGAGTCAACAAATTATTCTTTAATTCGGCGATCAGGGCCTTGAGATGAAGAACTTTAATATAATTTATTATAAAAGATATAGCACAATAGTTAAATGTTAAAAGCTAAAATGTATGAGCATATGCTTTGCTAAAGATTGTTTGTTGCGAAACAAATCTTATTTAAAAGTTTTTAGGGAGATCTGATAATGGGTAATTTGTTGTCTATCCAGTCTCCTTAACATTGCAATTGGTAGAAAAATACTTTGATGTTGTATTTGTTAATATATATATAGATCTATTTGTTTGGGAGAAAAAGGTATACATTCTAGGGTATAGCCAGGGATGTATATAGTTATACACGGAATTATATGTCTCTGGTTTACATTTAGTTGGTATCAGATTTAATCAAGTTTCGTAAGTTTTATATTATTTCATATTGTACTGTTAAAAGATTTAATTTTATAAAAATTGAAAATTTGACCAGTCAATCAGCTTGATTAGCTAGAAAATCTCCAACTTGATTCCAAGGACCTGCTAAAAAGACATTAATTATTTCAGTATGCTACTTTGATTTTACTAGTTTCACATCAATTGGCTTAAAAATATATTTTTACTTAATAAAGTCATTAAATTGCCACTACAAATGGTATGATCCACTTGGTTTAAACCATTTTGTTTGCAGTATACTGTTAAGGTTTACTTTATGGTCACGTCGACCAGAAATGGAAATGTTAATTAGGACATCACAAAAAACAATTAAGTCATCAAAAATGCTATATAAAAAGTAATTTATAAAAAGTAATTTATGTTTGTTTTCTGTACGAAAACATTAAACTACATTAAGAGTTACCTCTGGGTGCAACTTTGTAGTCAAATAAGTCCAACTTCATTGAATACTGTGGAATCATTAAAATTCGTGGGGGTCAATTTTTGTGGATTGCTTAAAATTTTCAGGTTCGTGGGGATGTAATTTTGTGTAATCTCTTATACCTACAAAAGGAATTATGACATTATAACTCTAATTTATTAATTCATGGAGGATGGTTATTCGTGGACATGAGGTACCTACGAAGATTGAGCCGCCATGAAATTAAATGATTCCACAGTATAAACAACTGACTTATCGCTATGCACTTGTTGATGTGACGTACATCATACTGTAAATTTTGATGCATATTTATAAGTGTTGAGAGAGGCAGATCAATCAATTTTTTAACATGGGAAAATGCATTTCATAAATAATAGTAGCATAATCTTAAAACAATTAATTACAATACAATTAAATCCTATTTGTTATGCTTGTTTTGATCCAGCCTGTAATTATTTTGTAGAGTGTATACGCGTGCCTGTATTATTCTTTTCCTGTGTACAAATTGATGTGTTTGACACTTGACAGCCTATCTAAATCTTTTTCATATAAATGAAGAGAATGTTAAATTTATTAAAAAGTGCTGCTGCTTTAATAAAATCTATCAAAATGAAATGAATTATTATCAATAAATAAATACATAAAAATTTAAGCCAAGGTCATATAAATTTCAACTACAGCTCATTCCTTTGATCTACTAAATGAGTAGAATTTAACTATCAGGTGTATTTTTAATCTAAATAAGAGTATGTCCTTTCGATATCGAAATTTGTTTATGACTTCTATTCAGGAAAAATTATCAACACATAAGACATGACTGTCAATTCAGGGGACCACATTTAGTGTCATAAAATGTGGCATTTACTATGCTGTTTCATTTAATATCAGATTAATATAATAATAAAATAAATTTACATTAAATATTTTGTAATAATAGATGCCTTGTTTTATGAACGTTTAAATCCGTTGATATTTTCATAGTAAGCCTTAACAATGCACAAGTCAAACAATTAATACTCTGTAAGCTTTGATGGAAAATTTAAACTTGATCATGGAGCCTGTTCTTATCAACCACATTTCATGATTGTTTACAAATGTATACCATAATTTAATTGAACTTACATGTACCAAATGATTGGTGTGATGGAAAATTTAAACTTGATCATGGAGCATGATTCTTATCAACCACATTCATGATTGTTTTACATGTATAACTTGAACTTACCAATTAGAATGATGAACGTGAATGAATCTTTATTTTTCATTTTTATATTTTTTTTTTCAGTTGATTTTGCCCTGAAGGTTGTTAAATGGTCTGAAAGCCAAACTATAAAGCTACAGCTGTGGGATATTGCGGGTAAATTAAGAACTTTGACCAGATTTTTTTGCTATGAAATAATAAGAGCTCTAAATTGCTCAGAAAGAAATAAATGAAAAATTAAATTCTCGCATGATAAATTATACAGACAATATATATTTCAGTTTTCCTTATATATATATGCAAAAGGAATTACGGTATTATGTTTTTCCTGCGTTTTCAATGTTTCTTATTTTGTTTTAATGAATATTAGAGCCATTTTAACAAGACCTTGGACTTTTGGTAGGACGTAACTATCAGTTTCTTGCATCAAAACAAGCTAAAAACTGACACTGATTTTGAGCAAAATATGCATCATTGTGTTTTTGGCATAAAATGGCTTCTCCTAAATCAGGTTCATTGCTTAATGCCTGGCATACATGTATAAAAATAAGTACTTTCAGAAATATGCTAATTCATATTCACAGTTATTTTTTTGAAAAATCAATTTCCACCAGATATCATACGATTCATGCTAAATATGTTTTCAGTATGATATATACAGTAAAACACAGTTATATAGTGAACAACCCCTAGAATGAATTGACATCTACAGCGAAGTGATTTTCAATCCCTGTGACTATATATTACTGTGACATGTTGTAAACTTGACGGATACATGCATTATGAATTATGCTTATACATGTTATAGCTAAGCAAAGTCATCCAACCCTGTCACTTTGTTACAACTGTCTTTTCTGTACATTATGCATTGTGGGCTGATCATTGGTTGTTCCATAATGCTAAACTATGCCAGTCAATCATCTTTCAGTTAGATCTATCTTTCATTCACCTTTTCATTGACTTGAATGGCATAGTTTTGTGATGTGTACTGTCCTTATCATCTTTGCTATAGCCAAGGGTTTTCAGTCCTCTCCCTTTCCTATAAATCTGAGAGCAGAGTGAACTGAAAATCCTTAGCTATTGAAGATGCATACTTATTTTCTGGTCAAATGCTTAAAGGTCGGTCATTGCAAGCACTGATCAATTGGTTATTGGCCAGAACACTGCAGTAATCCCTGAACTATGCAGGTTTCTTGTTTTTCTTCCTTAAGGTGGTATGGGGACATCTGTCGATATTAATATGGATTAAAATTCTTTATAATTGAAATACTTTCACCGGTTTAGAATTTTCACTTTTTAAAATATTTAACCCAAAAAATAGCTTTAAAAATTATTTGGACAGGTTAAAATTGTAAAAGCCGGCCCCGGCAGGATTCGAACTCATGACTTACAGATTCGTAGTCAACCTTCTAACCCACTGCGCTACGTACGCTGTTAAAGGTGACAGAATTGGGAAAGAAACTACTTGTTTAATTACACAGGGTTTTATTGTTTATTTCGATAAATAAACAATACGTCACGACATGGAAGTGTCCCTTAACCACCTTAAATTGTATTTTTTTATTTGTAGGACAGGAACGCTTTACCTCAATGACGCGCGTCTACTACAAGGACGCCCACGCCTGTATCATCATGTTTGATCTGACACAACAGTCTACCTTCCAGAATGCCGTCAAATGGAAGAAGGACTTGGACACCAAGTGTTCTCTGGCCGATGGCTCCCCTATACCCTGTCTTCTGCTAGCCAATAAGGTGCTTTATAACTGAAAAAAATATACAGTTGGCAGAAATAGGCCTTCTGCTACACACTTGATTTGTTTAAGTTCTGTATAGTGTATATACCAGTATTTAAAATTTACAATTTGGCATGAAAATTTAGGTATTTGTTTTTACATATCAGAGTTATCTCTCTTTACAAAATAGGGTCTTTCTATTGGAAATACAGTAAAACACGCTTATAACGAAGTCCCAGGGACAGTCAATTTAACTTCATTATAAGCGTAATTCGTTATATCCGTCAAGTTTACAACATGAAATAGAGACTTGGGGAATGAAAATCACTTCGCTGTAAGCGTCAATTCATTATAAGCGTGTTCGCTATAACCGTGTTTTACTGTAATTTACTTTGATTGAGATTGGTTGAAATTATATTTGTTGAACACAGAATACACAGATAGTTAATTGTCATCAACCAAATGAAATTCGAAATAATCTAACACAGCAGGCAATGTTCACAAGCCATAAAATTCTTGTAGTGTGGTTTTATAAATACAATGTATTCGAGGATAATCAATAAACATCTGTGTATCGTACATCTTACTTTTGATTTCAAGGATCAAGCTTGACAACATTTTGTTAAAAGAAAATTGATAAAATCATAGTAAATGTTTATTTTACAAATGAATGGAAATAGGAATGAGTGAATGAGAGTACATCCAGTAATTAGAACATAACCCACTTTTTCATCCAATCAGCAATTGCTAATTATTAATATATTAAGTAATGTTTTTAATCGTTAAGAATTTCTCTAAGTTCACAGCAAACTTTTGATCAGCCATTGAAAAAGTGGATTATGTTCTACGTAAGTTACCGGAAGATCATATGAAGTAAAATTTACGCGATTAAGAAGGGGCTCCGTCGCCTCGCTCCCTCCTAATATGATATAACTATTACATAGAAATTTATTAAGCAGCATGTGTTACTGTAAGTACATGTAGCTGATTTGCATTACTTCATGTATTTCTGACTGATTGTGTTTTTTAGTTTGATTTTATTTTGGTTTTGAAATATAGTAAGACTTAATTCAATTATGATAAAAAGGAAATGATTAATATTAAACCATTTTTTATTTAAATGTGATAGTACTTTAGTACAATTGAATATTTATATGTAAACAAATGTATTTATCTTGATTTCTTTGAATATAAGATTAAAAGTGGTGTTTGAACTTAATTAAATGGAATAATAGGCAGAATGACCCTTTATTCAAACTTTCTGTCTTTGCATATTTCCAGTGTGACCTAAGTCATCGGGAAGTCCAACAATCAGACATAGAAGACATGTGCAAGGAACACGACTTTGTGGGCTGGACGGAGACGTCAGTCAAAGAGGGACTGATGATCGAGGAGTCCATGAGGTAGACAGCCTTAGTATTATTCTGTTTATTGACCAGAGATGAGGGCAATACTCTATATACATGAATTGTTGGACCTGACGTAGAAATGTTGCTCAAGGTAGAAGACTGAGGGCTACACATCTCTATTTGAAGGTCCAACAAATCATACATTTCAAATTTATCCATGTCAGTTCAGGGCGGTGATTGTTTTGAAGGATTGTTTTCTAACATGCAAACAAATGTCTACTTGGTGTAAAAATAGTATTAGAATTTTAAAAGTTTATCTTAATTTGGGAAAAATTACAAAGGGACTGAAACTGTAAGAGTGATGAACAATTGTTAGTGCTGAAAAACTGGAGAAAAAGCCTCTAAGATCTTTAGCAATACTAATTAACTTAAAGGTAGAAATACCGCTTAAAGAACCAGTGTTTGAGACTTCTGAGTCGCATCATCATATTTATGGGAATTGAGATATTAGTGTTTGTTAAACCAGAGTTCAATAGTAATATCACAGTGTAGATGGAGCAAAATTTGAAAGAAATTGCCTTTATTAACTTACTTTACAATCTTATATGTTATCAATAATTGCTGATCCAAGTGAGAGTTATCTCTCTTATCAGGATGTCATTGTACCTTAATCTGATTTTTTATTTTTTTATTTTTTTGGAAAAATTACAGATTCTTGTGTGAGGAAATGATGACGAAACATGCCGAGCTAGATGGGTTTTCCAACTCCATGGCACGGTCCATGGTTCCCGGAAGTACTATCCATCTACGGTCACAGCAGACTGAGCATAAAGAATCCTCAGTCTGTTCATGTTAAAAAAAAAATCCTTTTTATAAACAATCATTACACCAGGAAGTTAAACTTTGAAGAAAAATCTCCATCCGTGCTATAGGCATGTGGTTATGTGGTTATTAATCAGTTATTTTCAGGTTGTCTGCATCAGTCAAACTCTTAATAGCATGTGGTTTTAACATCAGCTGTACAAGATTGTTTTGGATAATATTATTATAAATATCTCGGAGAAGTAAATCGTTTCAGGATGAATTCTCCATAGCTGTGTTCTTCAATGATTTTCCAGTGAGAGAAGTTGTTTTCAGAATTGGTGTTTATTCTTGTTGTTATGCTTGAAATACAAACAAGCCATT
The DNA here is from genome assembly GCF_963853765.1 of Magallana gigas. NCBI lineage: Eukaryota > Metazoa > Mollusca > Bivalvia > Ostreida > Ostreidae > Magallana > Magallana gigas. The sequence goes on from NC_088856.1 coordinate 30,804,892, forward strand.
TGGAATCGTTAACTTTGCTTCATATAGACACTAATAATATTGAAATGTCGCCATGTGTTAAGGTTACGACCAGAAACAATTTCTTTGACTCTATATAAATATTTCTGACTTCTAAGAAGAAAACTAATATTGCAGATTGCATGTACATGTATGATGATTTGAATAAGGGTATTGTGACCTCGCATGTTTAACTTAGCTGGTTGTCTAGTGTGCCATCTGCTGTATTTTATGATGAATTAGATTGTTTAAACACTAAGTCTTGTTTTGTTGCAGGGTTTTTTTATAACAAAAAAAAAATCAGACCTAATCATATTTTCAATATTTTAAATTAAATTTATTATTAAATTGATTTAATTAAATTAAACATATATTAAATAAAATGTAATCATGCAACATATTGTCACCCTAGCTGGTCTTTTATTATTATTTTTTTATTATTATATTCTACATAATATTATATTATGTATAACTATGTTGTGCCAAGTGGGCCCTGTCAATATTGAATGATTGATAAATAAAGTTGCCAACTTCATGCACTGTTGTTGAAATGACTTTAAATTGAGTTGAATTTATCTATTTTGGATATAACTATATATTTTAACTAGGTTTTGAATGCATACAATCAAACTTGGTGATAAAATGAATGAACCATATTTGCAATCACCCAGGTACAATACATGAGCGGAACATCAAAGCTTCTGCCAGCAGCTAAATGCACGGAATTTCAGTGTCATTTATTACCTGTATTTATTGCATGCCATATTCATGCACATGTAGAGAGATATGAAGTGTGTGGGTTTTTTTAACTGAATGAAACATTTGACATTTACTTGTGCAGGTTGTGGTTGATTGAGCAATAGTATAATCTTGAAAAATAACTGTTTGGATTGTGAACTCGCAGGGTTATGAAACAATCTGAGTTTAAAAAAACAAAAAACAGGAGGGGGTATTTTCACAGGCACCAGACGTTGAAATCATATTATTTCCTCTACCTTTTTTTTTTTTACGTCAGGCACTTGTTGGTAATTTGTAAAATAATGTAGTTTTGTTTCTGTTGTTGTCCAGATTAAGCCCAAACTTGTGTTTGATCTGATGTCCTATAGATACATGCACAACTACAATCAAGTCTAAGAATGAACGTTGTCAATTTAGGTCCTATACCTACCCCAGTGAATAGCAGCATTTGGCGTGTAAATGTGTTTCGTTTTCGTAAATTTACATATATAATATCTTTACCAGTTTTAGTGGTCTGTCTAAACAAAAACAGAGTTTAAATTGTTCATTCCAATTGATAAGATCAATGCTTTGGGGATTTGTTTGTGTATATGTGTGGGTTTTTTGATTATTATTTTTTCTTTTTATCTCGGTTTCTTAAGTTTATAAACGGATTTATCTTTTGAAAGTACTTTTCACTTTCCCCAATTTCCTTCTTTTTTTTTTTTTAAAATGAAATAATACTAAGTGCATGACATTGCACGTGCTTTAATTCTTCCGTGTGTCGTCAATACGTTTTGCAGTGCGGGATGCTATTTGTGTTGTACAAGTATGGCAAACTAATAATCTATACATACTATCTTATTATGTGTCTGTATTAGATTTCTATGTTTTGAGTTTGTAATTAGAAACAAACGTTCGGAGTAATTGTACATGTACTTAGAAACCAAAAAAAAATTCCAATCGCCAGTATATGTATCTGCATGAAAAACAAAGCAATACAGTAAGTCTAAAGAAAAAATGCTGGGTTTTATCTTTATTAATTTTATTTCGCAATGCTTCATTTTTTTCGGACATTATTTTTTTGGGGGGGGGGGGGGGGGGCAACTTGAAACACGCATTCAAATTGCATACTTAAAGTATAACAAATTTGTATCTGAGAAGTAAGTATTACAACTGCAATTTGCAAGTATTAAGAAATTTTCTATACGTGTGTGTGTGGGTGTGTGTGTGTGTGTGTATATATATATATATATATATATATATATATATATATATATATATATATATATATATATATATATATATATATATATATATATATAAATACTATTGTTACCGTAGCAGATTATATATATATATATATATATATATATATATATATATATATATATATATATATATATATATATATATATATATATATATATATATATATATATATATATATATATATATATATATATATATATATATACTATTGTTACCGTAGCAGAGTTTTAGCTGCAAACTTCTAGACAAGTGTGTGAAAAAAATTCTAAATAAATATGGGATTTCCAATAACTCGGTGTCATTAGAGTAATATAATTCTTAAATATTATAAATATTTGTTATTCATCAGTTTAATTATTCACATTTGAAAAAAAGAAAATCATTAGTCAATGGTGCAAACCTGGTTTTATGTTTAGATTGCAAAAATGATCTATAAGAGTTGAAAGCTAATTACTGGAAATAGACGCTTGCTAATATGTATGGAATCGTAGAATAAACATCATAATGCTTAAGTACATAAAACGCATTCATAAATATTGGAATTTCATAATTTCATATGTTTACGTACAATTAGTCATTTTCCTATCGATTTCCAGTGCGTATCATCTACCATCCGATAACTGATCAAGCACCTAGCTATTAAATTGTGCATGCTGCGTTTGAAATGGAGATCGATCGATAGCATGCATTTTATCCTTGGTACAATTAGATTTATGGGAAGCAATGATTATTATATGTCTGTGTAATTTGTAAACATCAAATTTCAAACGAAATGTTGTTTTAATGGCGGTTTCGAATAGCAACAGGTTTTTTTTAAAACAAATAACATGCAATCTATAAAAAAAAACTTTTTTATTACTTACAGTAGACAGGATCATTTCAATTTCCAATGCTCACTGCACCCCCCCCCCTTCCCAATAAAAAAAAAACACCAATAGAAAAACAATAAAACACTTCCATACAGGCATGAGAAAAATATATTATTTATTTTTACACACTTATGCAGATATAATTGTCGCATATTTCGAACATTGTATACATAAACATAACAACTCTTTAAGACACATGACATGTATAATCATATACAATAGTGTAGTATATTATATATACACATACTACTGAATAATCACAATAAGATAATAGAGTAAATCATGCGCGGATCCCGAAATTTTGTTCAGGGTCGAGGGACAATTGTGTTTATTAAAGGTGTGTGTGTGTGTGGAGGGGGGAGGGGGGCGGCATATTTCCGGTAATTTTTCTAAGTGAATATTCAATAAATCTTAATTTTCCGGGGGGGGGGGGGGGAGGGGGGTTGCACTCCCTCATCTAGATCCGCGCATGGTTTATATGCATTTCATGTCGCAACCATTTTAATTTAAATACACGTAGTTTACAATAAAGATGGCATCAACAGACATGTATTGGCAACAGATTCTTCATGTGCGTCCCATTACTTATTTCTTTCATTTGTTGATATGTGAAAACAGACACTCATGAATATGCGACAAATTATTTCACATGCACACATACACTCTCATACATCTTATAGGTAACATCATGGGTCAAATATTTTCAATAAATACATATATAACAAATATTATCAAATCTTATTTATCTAGTCTGTGCATTCAAAGTACATAATTATACCCTGTAGTGTATATATGCAGCAGAGTTTAACACATGCGCTTAACAAGTTTTATAATCTGCACTTAATACCATAACATGTCTCAAAGACCTCATATTTAGCTAAGAACGTGATAAACATATTAAGCAACATATTTCTCAATACATTGCAATTGAGCACTCCATCTTTTTTGCGTCATTTAACATATATGTAATTCTTAATAATAGTTAACTATCTCATACCGGGTTCATACATTTTGTTCTAGTAACTAAACGCCTTGAATCGCTAGAAATACCTCACACACGCCTAAAGATTATATCGTGACATTCAGAAAGTTTTTAAAGACAATTAGTTGTCTAGGTGTAATAGAACCATTTAAACAAGACCTTGGACTTTCAGCAAAAATGTAGCTATCTATCCCTTGCGTCAAAACAATATAAAAGTGACACGGTTTCAAGCGAAATATGCATTGATTGCGTAGTGGTCTTAGCTCAAAAGCCAGACAAATCTTGTTGATTTCAAAGAGCCATCGCTAAGTGGCCAGCAATGAAATAGACAGGCCTACGTCACAATGCTGTTTGACACAACTACCCAAAGTCCAAGCTCTTGTTAAAATGGTTCTAATAATGCGAAAAATCAATCCATTTCAATATCTACAATGCAAATGATTTCATAAAATTCACCAGAATTTAAAGATTGCGACCAATTTTCTCTAACAGAACATTTTGTTCATAATGTTTTTATAGATGACCAAGAAAATATGCGTAAAGGCGGAACTTTATAAAAGTTTTCCCACTAATAATGCAAAAAAGTTAGTTGTATCCTTATCTGCACACCATCACATGACACATTAAAAATTCATTTGTTTTAAATAAATATCATTGACATGGTTTGTGCATTGTCTGGAGTGACGACCAAAAAAAATCTACCCCCCCCCCAAAAAAAAAAAAAAAAAAACAAAAACAAAAAACAAAAACAAAAAACAAAAAAACCATGCGCATATGTAGAAGGAGTGGGTGGGTATAGTCCCCTAGAAATTCCCTTTTTTTTAATTCATATAATAGTAGTAAAGTTACCAATGTTAAGTAAGCAATACAATCCCTGGACACACCCCTTTCCAATAGTTAAAGTTGTATTTGGACACCAATAAACACTGTAGTAAATCCCTTTGTTGTACATAAAACCTATTTGGACAATATATTAAACTGTCTCTGTTTTTATTAAAGTATTAAGAGAAAATACTAGCAAGTTATATTTTTTTAAATCATTAGATATAGCGTAAATAATCGAGGAGTGATCCCTTTCAACCGATTCACCTCTTTGCCTTTCCTCTCACAAACACCAGGTAAACGCATAATTCAACATCTATACTAGTGGCTGTATGTACACTTTAGTCCCTACATTCACAATGCCAAGGGCTACATACTCTATAAGGTCCATATATATCCGTATATGTCAAAGGACCGAGTTTATGCATGATAAATCAAAAGCAGAGAGAGAGAGAGAGAGAGAGAGAGAGAGAGGAGAGAGAGAGAGAGACCATGCAAATGTAATACTTAACGCAGAGCTTTTGGGTCATGGGTATTGTGTACAACACCTCGCCAGCCCCACAAAAATAATAAATACACCAAAAATATCTAGCACCATCTGTTATAAAGGGTGAATCAATTCAGGTCATCATATTTGGGGGTCACATTTCCCTGATTTCAATCGATCACACTAGAATCCCAATAAGAGTCTAATATATGATACGAGGGCTTACTAATTTTGTCGCCGAGTGTAACAAGTGATATACGACACTTGTCCTTGGTGGACATTTAAATGTTACGAGTATATTATTAACCTCATTCTATAGCATTCGATTGTCAGTGTTCCTAAATTAGCTGTCATTAACTTGTAGGTAGATCTTTTGACTGAGTTTGTAAATGAATCGGTTCAAACGTAGCGTCTTCGACGGAGAAAAACTCTGATTTCGTTTTGAAAATGCCCAGATTTTGCAAGAACTCCTTCCATCCGCTGAATACCTCTTGTACATTGATATACCCGCGACACGAAATAATCTCCGTGAAATTTTCACACCCACCAAACGCAATCAGATCTGAATCATGCAAAGTAACGTTCAGTTTATAAGCCACAATTCCCAAGAATGTGTCATCAATTGCTATGTGCTTGACATAAGGGAACACTTTCACAAACTTCTGGGCAATGGTCATGCTGATAAAATACGCACCCCCTGGGAAATAGGGCGGGAAATAAGGATGGGGGTAGTCGTCATACGTCATATAATATTTACTGTCATTGTGTCTGTCTGGGGGTGAGTCCTCAATATAATGCCCTATGTACACAGAATCGGTGTCCTGCTGCAAACGAAGAAAGTAAAAGACGTTCGCTACGTTGAAATGAAAATCGTCATCTTGGAAAAGAATGTGCGTAGCAACTGAGCAATATTTGGTCGCCCATCTATAGCCCATGACAGTCTTATATGTTAGGTTCCTATATGTATCAAGAAAATCCTCTTGTACAATGTCGTTAAAAATATCACTTTCTCTTGCTATTTCGCTGTTGCTTTCGTTAAATGAATACCCTAAAAGAAAAACTATTCGAACACGTCTTCTCCATTTTTTGAATCTCCTTTCTTTCGTTTTCCACCGGATAGTTTGACGCAAATGAAAGTTTTTCCTGGAACTCTTTACGAGAATTAAAAGAAAAAATGGTTTTCCCTTCCCATCTAAGCTCCATCTATGTCGTAGATCATTCACTCTGCACATGTTTTTCGGATTAGATATATAACTAAATTGATGAACATTTATGGGTTGCACCGAAACTGGACGATCGGCCTCAATGTCTGCCAACAGCTCATGGAAGTCTATCTCCAAAGGGAAAGAATAATTATTCGGGGTTGCCCTGGTGGTCGTCTCCATGTCCACAGGGGCTTGAGGAACTGCACATATCTGCACATGCTTAATTGCAAATATCCGAATCACCTCTATCACTATAATCACAGACGATAACATCATGCCACATTTCCAGAATCGCCGACTTGTCCGAAGCCCTACGAAACACGTCCTGAAAAATACAGATTTAAAAAAAAAACTCTTTAGAATGAACAGTAATTATAATAAATATACTCTAAAACACGGGTGATGATTTCTTAGGGAGCCGGGGGGCGGGGGGGGGGGGTGATACATTACCTTTTAGATCTGCCTTAAATTTTCAAATATGACTTGTTAAGGTTTGAATTTTCATTAAGAAAAAAAAAATAAAATCCACATAATATTGCTTTAATTGAGGATTTCTCCCTGTGTCTCTTTATACTAGTAGTAAGAGCTCTTCTTCTGAAGGAGATCAAAACAGTCTGAAAATGACCACGACCATTCAGCTCTCTTGATCAATGAATTTATGTACATTTTAATCAGTATTTGTACATTGTAATCAGTATTTGTACATTATAACCAGTTTTTTTTAGTTTATTGATTATACTCTGTAAGTTATAGAGCTCAGTTACTGGAATCATGCATGTGCGGTAAGTATTAACCTTCACCTTATCATGATTTCATAAAATTCACCTATAGAGTAATATACAATTTCATATGGAATAAAACAGACAGAATCAAACGAAATACGATGATAGGTGATATTATGGATGGCGGTATAGGCATTACCGACATAGACTCTAAATTAAAGGCTATAAAGGCAACGTGGATTGCCCGCCTAATTACAACTAATCATGTTGTAAAAAAATATATAGATAGTCTCTGTAAACCGCTGAATATCAATATAAACTATTTAATGAGCACAACAGAAATATCGACTGAAAATTATGGTATACTAAAAAACTTTCCAGAATTTTATAAGCAAGTTTTTACCTGTTTTAATCTATGTAAAGATTTTAAGCAAAATAATGACAGATCAATAAATACCGAATCGTTTTTATTACAACCAATTTGGTCGAATACTTCATTTACTTTTAAAGGTAAAACGATATGTTTTGATGAATGGATTAAAAGCGGAATACTGTATGTTAAAGATATCTTTGAAGAAAATGGTAAATTAAAAAGTACAAGAGATATATTTGATAGGTTAAACAAAAAAAGCAATTGGATCTGCGAGTATAAAATAATACAAGAAGTGTTTAAGAAATTTGAATTCATGTATGATTTTTCTAAAATCCCCTATATCAAAATGCAACAGAATGACGAAGAATACAAAACTAAATGTTTTTATTCGAAGCTTGTAAAGCTCAAATTTCAAAGTCCAATTTCACAAGGAAAGCTTGGTAGGGATTTCCAGATCCAAGATAAGGAAATTTGGAAATCAATATATTTCAACAAAATTAAAAATGTCAAAGATAAAAGTATTGCGGAATTTAATTATAAACTTCTAAACAATTTACTAAGTAATAATCTGTTAATCAGTAAGTGGAATAAAGGGGTAAATAACAAATGCAAAATATGTAGAACCGAGATAGAAAATGCACAGCATCTAATTTTTGATTGTGTAAATGTAAAACATGTTTGGCATATGGCAAGCCAATGCTTAAATTTTAATATTGTTTGGAAAAATGTCATTGTTGGCTTTTTTGTTGATGATAACGAAACAACAAAGCTTTATAATATCTTCCTCTCATTTATTGCATTCAGAATTTACAAATATAAAATGTTCTGTAGAGTCGAAAACTTAGAAGAAACAAGCCAATCGTTAAGAATGTATATTAAAGAGAATACTTTATCTTATTGTTCTGTTCTATCTTTTTTACATCAAATGAAAGAAAAGAAACTTTTTCAAAATTTTGCATTTTTACTATGAATATTCATTTATGCTATGAATATGTACTTATGCTTATATCTATTATGTATGTATATATATATTTATATACGCCCACCCTCCGAGGGAGACAGTCCCTCTGTTGTATACAAGGGTTTCTAACATGGACACAGACTTTGACTGATGGTAGGGAAACCCTTTGTTATGTGTGGGCCAAAATATAAAAAAAAAATCACATGTAAATTATCAATGCAAGGATTTATTTTCTCTCACTTTTTTTTTGATTAACACATACATGTTTAAATGTACGTACGGTGTACATGTAACATTTTTTTCCCCATAAAATCTTGATATATATCGTATACGTTTTTTCAACATATATTGATTTTTTTCCCCTTTTTTTCTGACTATCTCATATACATATACATTGTACAATTTTAGTTTATTAAAACCTGATATATATTGTAACTCTGTTTTCACCATATGCTATTTTCTGATATGTTATTATGTACTTGTTTATAAGGAATCAATAAATGGTATTAAAAAAAAAAAAAAAAAAAAAAATATGAATTGTAAATTAATGTATGTGAATAAAAATTATATATTGAATTTTATGTATATAAAAATGATGCAACGATAAAAAAAAAAAAAAAAAAAAAAAAAAAAAAAAAACCTTCACCTTATCTACTAGGCTCAGGTGTAATTCCAGTAACTCAAAGGTTGCTAGTTCAAGTCCTGATGTAGTCATTTGATGAAAAACTGATTTAGACTTTATAAAGTAGTAATTACTACTATGCAAATTAAAGTCAAAATTGCACAAGTTGTATTCATTTGGTCGGAACATAACAGAATCTTGTGAACATCATTTCGTCAGGTTAAATGAGTCGGCATGAAATAAAAGGGCGAATATTGAGATTTTGCTTTGCAGACGAAATGGCCGGAAGAACCCAGATAAAAGCTTTATATAGCAAACTTTTGAATGAATACAAATTAAGAATACAACACATAGTAAGAAATTAAGTATCAATTTTGTAAATTGTTTCGGTCAATTTCTACGTGAATGAAAAGAATAAACGGCATTATTATACTTTCATGTTAAATACTGAAATCTGATTGGTTTAGACGCAGTTGGTAATCGGTTCTATTACCCTCAGCTTTAACAACACACTTGGCAACGGGTAACACAACGAATTGTTACATGCGCGTAAATTATGCGCGTACGGTTCGCCGTAGAATTCACTTCATTTCTATATAAAAACAGTAAAATTTTCTTTAAAAATAAGACATTCAGTATAATAAAATAAATAGTGCCTGTTTGGGAGGGAAACTGTTGAAATTGACACCCCTCGAAAACCATTGTCAGCCTCCGCTTCGCGTCAGTTGACAATGGGTTTCTCGGGGTGCCAATTTCAACAGTTACCCTCCCAAACAGGCACTATTTATATAATGGCAAACGATAAACTTGTATCAGTTTCATTGGAATGCGTAACACTTTATATTTTGTCAAATTGCCAGGAAGCGATGCAGAAAAGTACTTTGGTCGAGTATTTTTTAGTTATCAAATGATCCTGAATAACCTACGCTCTTTATGCGTGTCCACACATAATCTGTGCCCCCCGCTTTTAAAAATGTGGCACTAACATCAATTATTCATGCATTTAAAAGTCAGTTTCAGTCTTAGTAACGTTTCCTAACTGTCCATGTATATGCGAGGATCAATAAACATATTTTAGCTGGATAGGGTAAACCTAACGTCCGACAACAATGAATAAAAGTAATCACAACTTAGCCTACTCCTTGCAAATATCTACAGCTGTTGTGCTTAACACGAGCCATGTACAAAAATAATCGGTTTTCGTTATCGGAACTTTTATCAAATGTATACAAGTATATTGTCACCGGTTCGAAAGAAACATCGAAATTCTTTCCGAGTCATTTATTGTCATACACAAAAATCATATTTTTTTCCATTCAAAACCAGACATCTAAATGTTTGATCGCAGGTACAAAATACCATTAATACTTTAAATACTTTTAGTATTCAAAAATTCGCAGTCCAGACTTAATTGTACAAAAAAACTCAACAGTCAATAATCTAAACTTCATAAATAAGTTGCAGGTAACCAATTATGTAAAGATACTAGATGCAATTTAGTACTTTGATGGTACTTTTCAACAGGGATGATGATCAGCCATTGGATGAGGGTGGGGGGAGGGGGGGGGGGGTAAGGGGATAGAAGAGTCATATCTACAAGTACCCCCTTATACTGTTACCTGCTTTATATCGAGCAGTTAAATCAATTAATATTGAATTTCGCTGAATGCATGGCCTAAAATTCTCAGCAACTCTTCTGTTCAATATGATAATCATCTTTTAATTACATAACTTCTTTTTTGAATTACATTATTGAGTCTGTCGATTTCTTATTCTCAGGCAATCAAACTTTTATTACGTATCCCTAGACGTGTTAATATAATACACCACGTGGTGTAATCGATAATCGATTACACTTATCTTCTTAAACCGGATCTCGAATAATCCGACATCATTTGACCATTCTTAGATTTTTTTTGTTAAAAAATAGAATTTTTTTTCAATTTTTGTATAAGGCGATATAAATCATCGATTATTTCATATCCTAGTGTAACATTATGTTTTATTTGATGGGACATTTTTATAGTTCAATATAAATAACATTTATGTGATCTTTATGACTTACATGACATGTTTAAAGCTCATATATTCTAACGGTTTGCATTTGACAAGAGATTGTGGCATTTTCACACGTTTTAGACTTCTGAATTTGCAATATGCTTTGTACTACACCCTTTTTTGATATAACTTTATAACTGCAATTCATCACCGTGACATTAATGACAATTAAGAGTCATTATATAATATAAAAATACATGAAATGCCAGTTTCATCAGCATGTTTTTAAAAAGATATAGTCTATCCCTATACAACTTGGAAAAAACAAATATTTACGCATCATTTTGTCTATTGAAATATGTCAAATATGAACAAAACTTACATTCATAAAATAGATGTTTATAGGCACCTAGGCCTTTATTTATTTTCTCTTTTATCAATACGTATCCCAAAGAGACAAGACATAGGTTTTGTTTATTCTTAAACTGAGTGTTTTACGGTAAACACAAGACAAGTTCGTAAGCTCCATAGAATTCTTTGATTTTAAAAATTTCAAGAGTCAAAATTGGTATTTATTCATGCTATGCTTTGAGAACAGTAATTACAGCCCAATTTGCGCAGTTGCAAAATAACGATTTCAAGGTCGGCGTTATTTTCACAACCTGAAACTGGAAAAAGAGACATGTTCTGGCAAGCAATGCTTCATGAGCAATTTATGTGTCAGACGTTTATCTATCGACGCAACCCATGCAACCGTTTACCTGTATTGTTGCGCGCAGCCAATTATAACAAGACCGAAAATAAGAGAAAACGCTCGTTAAAAACAATGACTTGTGCCTGTTAATAAAATCAAAACCGCGTCGCGTATTTTTTTTTTTAAATAAAAATCAATAGGCAAGGAAGGAAAGCCTTCAATGTATAAAAATTTGATCTTCGATATCACGGAGGACAAAAATATGCTCTTCCTTCATCTTTATACAGCTAAGTACTTCACAACATCCAAACATGTCGGATTGACTATTATTACATCCTACCGAAAGTCCAAGGTCTTGTTATTTTAAAATGGTTCTATTATACAAACAAACTACATTATTGGATTATGCAGCAGGCAAGGCTTATGTAAGCCTTCTCCATGCTTATGTAAGCCTTCTCAATGCTTATGTAAGCCTTCTACATGCTTGCTTACTGCGTATTGCTAAAGGAAATTCAAGCTCTGTAAAAGATAAACAAACAGTGTCTGCATTTAAAAATAAAAAAAAAAAAACCATGGAATGTGCCTATAATCCATGATGATTGAAATAAATTTATTTTCAATTTTACAATGTAATCTCTTCCTGACAAGCCACAATGTACAAATGTAACATGTAAGAAAACATGTAATTCGTTCGAGTGTAGGGATAAGCCCATAGTTAAAGATTCGAATGTCTGAATGCAAAGTATTTAGTATATAAAATCGTCTTTACGACGTATAATGGAATGGTTTAAATGAATTGATATTTAGTTTACGAGTTAACACATTTTTTGTTAATCATCTGGAGGTGCCGCTCATTTTCCACACAATGTTTTCACCATTTCAAGAAACTTTTATACGATATATTTTATTTTTTATATCGGAATAAGAATAAGGAAAAGAAATTTGAAATGCTGTGTCAGGTTTTTTTTTTGAAAATTACGAAAAACATGTAATTGAAGAAAAAATAAATCACAATTCATAAGTTATATAGTGAATGCTCGTGTGGGGTTGTGAAATTCCACCGCGGAGCCAAAATTCACAGTCTTAGGCTTAACAAAGCCCCGACCTATACCGTGAATCTTGTCCCCTCGGTGGAATTTCTCATCTCACACCCGCATGAGACTATTCATCTTTCATTGATACAATATGAGGGAGGTGGGAAACAATTTATTATACAATCTGTCCCCCAGCTTCCGTTTCCATCAATTTTTATTATCATATTATAATAGGAATAGTTGAATTCGACTAAAGGCAAAAATTCCAAAATTTTATCTTTGTACATGTTCCCTCTTGCAGATTGACAGGAATGAAAAAACAATATTTTTTTTTTTTGGGGGGGGGATGAGAAAATCTGACATTTTTTTTATCTATTTGATAGTCCATGTAACATCTTGCATAGTTCTCCAACATTATCATCCGGGTAGTGAATGTGAATGAACGAAATAAATACTAAATTTCGAAACTTAAGCAAAAACGTTGCCGGAAATGTCACGTGGTAAATTTTGAATACACCGGGTGACAGTAAATACCAAAATGTCATGTTGTAAATTTTGAATTTGATTGCAACATTGTAAAAATACTATAAACTTCACTTGCGATGTCACGTTTATTGATGGTAGATCAACTTCAGGTGACTATCATTTGACTCTTTTTACTACTATTGAACGAGTAAACGCTTGAAATAGCCCAAATATCTACTTTAGCCTTAAATGAAATTTAATTCCGATAGGTTCAAGAATTGGTATCCTTGATTTTTAAAATTAACACAAGCTAAATTTAAGTTGAATTGATATCAGCTAAGGATTTTTTTTTTGTTCAGAATATTAGCATCGTTGCCCTAGACATTAGCGGGCATTTTAAAAATACTGTGGAATCATTAATTTTCGTGGGGGGGGGGGGGGTGCAATTTTCGTGGATTGCTAAAGTTTTACAGGTTCGTGGGGACGTAGTTTCATACATTCTCTTAAACCTACAGAGGAAATATGACTTTATTACCCTAATTTATTAATTCGTGGAGGATGTTAATTCCTGGATGAAAGGTATCCACGAATTCCACGAAAATTGAGCCACCACGAAATCTAATGAGTCCACAGTAAACAATGGTAAAATCTTGAATGTTGCAAGAACGAGTTAAAAAAAATTAACCAGATTTCTTAAACATCAGCGGAAATATTTTTTTAAAAAGGGTGTTCTAGGACCTACTCAGGAATCAACAACGATAAAATAATTGCATAAACATCCTTAAACGGCTTTATCAGGATTATATACGCAGTGCACTTGACAATGTATGCACGACACGCGTAGTTGTTGTGGAAGAAACTTAAAATACTCAGGATAAGTATGGTATGATTAGATAGCATTTAAAAAACACAAAAAACAAACAACCTTTGGTCATTTGTCATCCAATGAAACTCAACAGGAAGCTCAAACAACAAGCAGCTGTTACCTTATTTGCTCACATACATGTCTATAAAACAAATCTACATGACATTGTATATATTCATATAAACTGCATGTATATAGTATTTAACATATTATTTTCTTTTTAATATTTTCCCCAATTCAAAATGCTTAAAAAAATAAGCTTGAAGATTAATTGTGTTTCTTTTTGAATTGTACTACGTATTGATTATCGTGTCTAAATTAAATGAGTTCAACACATGAAGAAAGTTATTTTATTGCAATGGAATAAGATTCAATTTCCTAACGACAACATGTGAAATACTGAGAGAGAGAGAGAGAGAGAGAGAGAGAGAGAGAGAGAGAGAGAGAGAGAGAGCTGATATATATACCTCATCGCTCTCCCCTGGCTCGTTTTGTCTCATTTATAAATCGACTGTAATATCCAGCTAAAAAGAAAATCAGGGCCAGTTTCGAGGCAAGACATATTCGCCCAACCTCTTTCTAAAGAGTTTCATTGTCACATGATAGAAACGCATGTCCTGTACGCTGGGGAAAAGAAAAATGCACAGCTCGATCAATAGGATACGGCTTGAACAGACGTCCAACAAAGTGTCATTTTCTAATACACACGCATGTACATGTACGTTAGGAGGAGAAGAATCAAATATCACAGCCTGTGGGGCTATCGTTAAATTGAACCGGAAATATAATCCTCATTCAGATCTGACACCCAATCAATCCAAAAACAGAAAAACAAGCGCAAAAAGAAATTGTAACTTGATGGAGAGAAATTTTTTAAAAAAATGAGATCACAGGTGAGCGAGCTAACACCCTCGATGCGCAGAGGAATGTTTACCGATATGCGGTAACAGCCGGAAGTTTTTACGAGACCAGTGAGTCCTATACGCTGTAGTGCTCGCCGTTTGCGGAAATAAATGTAGGATACGTATATATTACTTCCTGTTTCTTAAGGATAGTCTTAAGGATGTAGCAGTGTCGTCAGAGAGTCAGAGAGAGAGAGAGAGAGAGATAGAGAGAGATAGAGAGAGAGATAGAGAGATTTTATATGTTTATTTCCATTTACACTTTTGAACAGAATAATACTTTTTTAGGGATTCCTTCAACTAAACAATTTTAATTTCATTATGAAATAATCACAGCATAAAGAAAACCATCATATGAATATGAACATACCAACTACAGCATAATACATAAGAGGCCCAGGGGCCACATCGCTCATTAGCTCCAAAACGTAAGTTAGACTTTCGTCTGAGTTTTTACTCAATATTTTGAGTTATATATCCAAGAATAACTCATATTTCTGTATTTCTAAAAAAATGTTTTGCTCAATTTTGTTCTTATCTTTTTAAAGTGTTTCCTCTTTTTATTCGTATGTAAAAATTAACCTTCACAGTGGCCCCAATTAAACCATTGGGATCGGGTTTTTTTATTTGAACATACCTGAATCTAAACTAATTGATGGTGAATCTACACAATTGCAAGTTTCTGCTTCTCTGGCCAAAATTTCTTGATGATTTTAGAGAGGAAGATTATGAAGAAAAAAAGCCCCAAATTTTCAATAATTCAAAATTATTTCACCTTTAAAAAAGGAGTTGCCCTATTCCCCTGCAACCAGTTATGCTTTGTGCCAAGTTTTGAAATAAGCCTGGAGTGGTTTTGGAGATGAAGATAAAAATGTGAAAAGTTTACAACGACAGATAAATTTAGATCTATTGAGTCGAAGCTGAATGTGCCAGCCAGCACAATTTTATCACGATGGAAATGACGTTTCCTAAAATGTGAGTTTGAAGTTTATCGACCATCATAAATATGAATATTAGTTAGCACGATGATTACTGTCAATAAAAAAAGTATAAAACTGTTTTTCGAAATGTGTTTGTTTGCACTTCCATTTAAATTACTCTCATAAAAAGAACTTAACTTACTCACGGTATATAATTAGCTTTCTAAAACATAAATTTGTAAAAGCTTTTAAACCCAATTTTCATAACAGTGCTTACATTTAAAGTTAATTACTAGCAAACGTTTCTATCGCAGTTTTGTCAGTGGAAGTTCGCACCAAGTACATGTACATACCATTCACGTCCATGTTTATTATTTTATGGCTTGTTTGCATGATTGTAATCATGGAAGCACACACAAATAACATCCAGCCGCCATCCTATGCTTGTATACCTCAGATTTTTATATAATTTCCCGACAAATGTTCATACAGGGATCTCAATTACATTGTAGTTGGCAAGTATCAAAACTACAAGAACCAAAGAACATACAAGAATTTTAATTAAATTAAGTATCTACGCAGACCTCAGATAATGCTTATTTTTCAATAGTTTGCTGAAAAAAGGTACAAAGAAGGCATAGTGGATTTATGTATGGGTGAACTCACCACACTTAAAAGAACTTGGACACGATTTGACTTAAAATTTTCAAATTTTATTTTTCCATTTTCAATGTTTGTACTGATAAAAATAGAAGTTTATAATGCTATGTCAAAATTTGAAAGTCAAATATCAAGTTATAAGCAACTTACAGAGTTCGTAATTCTTTGTTTTGTAAACAAAGCTCGAATATTGTCATTTTTACATAATCATGTGTTGTATTGGTGTAAGTTTCAATCAAATGTATCTTTCTTTTGTTGATAATAGTATTTATGAAGATACTGAGTAAGTTTAAATTGTTTTTACATGTCATTTTGTCTAAGAAATAGTAATTCTCTACATAACATTTTTTGTAAACAACTATAAGACTCGAGCTTTGTTTACATAACAACCAATTCTTACCTCTGTGTCTCGCTCTTAACTTGACTTTAACATTAAATATTTTGGTCAATCATTTAAAATGCCCCAGTAAACCATTTTATAAATAAAAAATAAAAATAAGATTTTTGATCTCAAATCGTGTACAAGTCCCTTTAAAAATGTTCGTGTGAATTTCACTTCAAATGATTCTGAGTGAAATATACTCATATTAAATTTCTGTTCACGGCGGCGAATGCAGCAAATGCATCGATTTTGAAACGACGACCAATTTTTTTTAACAATGTTAATTTTATGTCATGGTAGAGGAGCCCTAATCTCACCAAATTTACAGGTAATTATAAAAAAAAAATCAGTCTTGGAAACATATATACAGAGTATCAACCAGATAAAACCTGGCAAACAGAAAGCAACAACCGAACCCCTGTGTTCACTAGCTCGGGGTCCGCCTCTGGTCGGCTAGGACAGACCTCGGACGGACCCCATAATGAATTAGAGAGGACCCGCAGCTACCGCTTTAACGGACCCCAGCATACCGTAACAGTGGTTCTGATATGTTTTTCTAAGTCTTTATCTCACTAATAAGTAAAGTAGATAATCGGAAGACAGGATAAGGCAAGAATCTTACGTCATCAACAAAAATCTGAGGCTACGTCCGTAGACTTTTCGATTTAACTGATCGCACAGTACAAAAGAAAATCAATAAATTGATACTCTATCAAACACGAAAGGAATATAATGTAATCACTCATTCAATGAATTAAATGAAATAATGATGAAAAAAAACTGTGAATAGACCATCAGGCACAATTCCTTGTAAAGAACTAAATTTTTAGATTTACTTTAGTAAACGAAGACAATTCAGAAATATCGTCGCGTTACAGCGCGTTGAGACTATCCTTAATTCGGGCTATTTATAATTATGGTTCATCTTCAGAATTAATTATCATTTAGATTTGAAAATTTTCGATCTGCATTAAAAAAGGTAGATATATCAAATTGGAATTTTTGTTGTTTACCTCACCTTTTCATAATTTTATCGCATCAGTGACATCACTTTTGGATCAATCCTCGTAACTATGGTATAGTTATGTTTTGCCACAGACTGATTGGTACCATTTAAACTCGAGACTTGTTAGAAAGGTTTGACGCAAAGAGAGAGAGAGAGAGAGAGAGAGAGAGAGAGAGAGAGAGAGATCCTTGCTTTATACGCATTTTTAAATTTATAACTTTGTATAAACTAAACAACTTGAACAAATGAGATCTCATAGTTTAATTTATCGTTTAAACTTTAAAAGTTTAAAAGTGTTACTTGTAATTTAACCCCAGTTTTTTCCATTATTTTTGGTAAGGTCAAAAACAAATTAGTCAATTTGAGCATTTTGTTAAAAGCCAGTATCTTAAAAAAGGATTCATGCAATATATTTTTTTTTGCAGAGCATACACATATACGTATGGTACATATATTATATGCATGTACAATACCTTATACGAAAGTAATTCAATCCAAATATATAACAGAGTCCTTTGCATAGCGAGTTGGTACACATCCTCAGCCAAGAAAACTATTTGAAATATCTGATAAAATTTTCTTTTAGAACCATGTCCCTGCACCCTAGCGCAACATACCGCAAAAAAATGTACATGTATAAGACATTAAAGCATTGTTCCTAAAATAGCCATGATAGGTAGTTGATTCACTCCCCAAATCAATGGCCTCAATACGCATTGTAAAGAGATACAAACTTTAAGATGTACCAAACAGTACATTAAGAAATAGAGGCAATTTCACCTTACTTTACAGGTAACATATTGTAAATCATCAGTATACACACATCTGTGCCTCCCATGTGGCCAAGATAAATATAGGGTGATTTAATTAAATTTTTCTCTTGTACCGGTATATGGTCAAGGTTTTAAGCATGTGAAGTTTAATAAGAAAGTAAATACTACTAACCTATCTTCGTCTATATTGATGTACTCTTTTTTAAATTGTTATCAGTGCATTATGTATATCTACACACACATTCAATGCGCGCGGATCAAAACAAAAATCGGGGTACGAGGGTCATTTTTTTTTCGTGGGGAAGGGTTGGGTCTGTCAGAGGCCTATTTTGGGGGATTTTATTATGTGAATTTAATCAAATTAAATTTTCCAGACCTCTGGATCCACGCATATGCATACACCTCCAAACTACATCTAAGGTATGCAACTGTGCTTCAAGTACATGTAATAATTATTGTGCTAAAAATGTTCATTTACATGTATTTGCATGAAGATGTGATATTATTATTTAAAGGTCTTACAGTGACAAAGTTATTTACAATTTGCCTTTAACAAATTAGTTGAAATGAAATGTCGACATTCGAAGACCAATTGAATTTCCATCTTTATCAATGTGATAAATCATGAATTTTCGCCGCACCTGAGTAGCTCAATGTCAATAACAACATTATCAATACCAAGGTAATTTATTCCTGAATAGATATATACAATATTCAGATTATTTCATATTGCCCAAATCATGATCCGTTAACACTTATTCATCTAAAATTAGTTCACCCCTATTCTATCGAAATAACCTAATCTTTTTCAAAACAGAGTTCCCACAAGGTAAAATATTTTTTTTAAGAGGACGAATTACATAACAAAATGTTGATCGAGCTCAAATTCAATCCAAAAAAAAAAAAAATGTAAAAACCGACGACAGTCGACCAAAGCGACGGATAATTAAATAAATTAACTAAAGACTAATTACGATGTTTGAATAGCGAGCTTTTGGAACACAAGTCATTGATGGAATTTAAAAGAAAAAAAAACCCAAAACTATTTCTTATTGATAAATGCAGCAGCCTAGTGTAACTGAATGCAACGTGAAATTACCTGATAAAATTGTGTGAAGTAAGAGTCAGTCAAGCAGACGCTAGTCATGCGGAAGTAGGTTTTTGATTGGACAGTGGCGACACACTGTATGCCATTCGGACAACTCTCGGCCATTGTTTATAAAATAACTTTTTTCTAATACTTGTAAACGACGAAAAGGGCGAGGTAATCCGAATGACTTTAACTTGTGACAATGTTACAGGTGTCTGCAAACTATGTAAGAGTGATTAGAACCATTTTCACAAGAGCTTGTACTTTGGGTAGTTCTGTCCATCAGCAATGTGACGTAGGCCTGTATATTTCGCTGTTGGTCACTCAGCCATAACTCTGAAATCAACGACTTTTGTGTGGCTTTTGAGCTAAAATACGCAATCTATGCGTACATTTATTTCACTCGAAACCAGCTTCATTTTAACTTGTATTGACGCAAGAAGTAGACAGTTGCGTCATACCGAAAGCCCATGCTCTTGTGAAAACGGTTCTTGTTATTCTTCCACTGTAGCATTCACTGGCATCGGAAGGAAATTTTAAGTTGGAGGGCTACACTTATCCAAAATCTTTACAAGCAAAAAAAAAAATAAATGAATAATATACTCTCTCTCTCTCTCTCTCTCTCTCTCTCTCTCTCTCTCTCTATTTATATATATATATATAGAACCCGCACCCCTGCGGTAAAATCACGACCGTAGTGCAATGGAAGCAAATGAGGCAATGGCCTCACATTTGAAGCAATGATCGATTCTTCAACAATTTTCATTATGTCAGAGTTAAGAGGACCATTCTGTTTGTGCATGTATATAAAAGTGTGACTAAGAGAGATCAAAAGTGAGCTCATCTAAATTTTAAGATCCCGGGACCTGAACTCCCCATATTTACAGTTAAGAAAAAATAGAATTACAGAAAATCTGTATAATATCTGGAAGATTCTCAACAAAATGTTCGGTCTTGGTCCATGTTGATCCCTCCGACTCTCATATCTACCTTCTTAAAAACGATAATTAGAACCATTTTAACTAGAGCTTGGACTTTGGGTAGTTAGTGTCAAACTACAATGTGATGTAAGCCTGTCTATTTCATTGCAGGCCACACAGCCATTGCTCTTTGAAATCAACAAGATTTGTCTGGCTTTTGAGCTAAGACTACGCAATTGGTGTATATTTCACTCGAAACCAACATCACTCTTAACTTGTTTTAAAGCAAGAAATAGATAGTAAAGTCCAACTGAAAGTCCAAGGCCTTGTTAAAATGGTTCTATAGTGTCTTATGCTGCAAAACACGTAGTGCCATTTGCTTCTACTACAACATGGGTGTGCCAAGGCCGCACGGTTCCGACGCCTATGACGATAGATCACTAGGCTTACACACATTCTTAGACCGTTATCTAACCGATTTTTCGTTAAAGACAACATCAGATTTAAACCATAATTAATTACCGTGCGTTTTAATGAATGGCAGACCAATCCCACATTGTTCAATCATGAATGTGTCGGTTGGCTTTTTTTTAAATCTCTAATCACCAAAAAAAAAAGAAAGATTTTATCTGTAAATTTGATAGCCCATTTCTTAACAACAACATAAACAAAATATCAAACAGCTTCATGCAGTCTGACATTTCCCCCCCTCTTGTGGATGGTACAAGGCTGATATGGTGTTTGTATTTAGAACGCATGACTTGGGGGATATACGATTATATAGATCTATAGAACGCTCTGGCAAAACATTTATTTTGGAATTTACGTATGTTTGGTATTGCGTAGTAATTGTATGAGATTAGGTGGAATGATAAAGCCATTTTAAGAAGGTCAAGGATTTTGCAATCGGGTATCTGTGTCAAACAGCAATTTGACGAAGTTGGCGGCCATCATCCCGCGGTTCGTTGAAATTAAAATACATGTATGCATTATATAATTAATGTGCCTTTACGTAATTTCTGCGTGTTTCGCTTGAGACAAACGCCATTTTAACATGTTTTTAATGCAAAAAGTAGACAGTTAAAACCTATAACCTTGAGTTTGCTCGCTGTTTTTTTTTGTTTTGTTTGTGTTTTGTTTGTGTTTTGTTTTTTTTGTTTGGTTTTTTTTTTTTTTTTTTTTTTGGGGGGGGGTTGTTGAGGGTTGGGGTAGACCGATTTTAAGGGGGTGTAAAAGATTGAAATTTTAAGATTCTAACCTACTTTTATCATATTTTGCACATTTATGTAATATATAGCTGTGTCACGGTTGTGTAGACAGATCAGGAGTCGTACTCGGCTAAAGATGCATGATGCAATGCATAGTGGAAAAAAACTTCTTGATGTATATATGCTATGGTAGAGAATAAACATACTTGCCTGTATATTATACACGGTATGTATGTAACTGTATATTACACAGAATCTCGCAATCTATTGTGAAGTTATTTTTTAAAAGATTTATTGCGGCAATACCATGCCTAATAATATATAAATAGTGCCTGTTTGGGAGGGTAACAGTTGAAATTGACACCCCGAGAAAACCATTGTCAACCGGCGCGAAGCGGAGGTTGACAATGGTTTTCGAGGGGTGTCAATTTCAACTGTTATCCTCCCAAACGGGCACTATTTATATTGTTATACTGAATGTCTTAATTTTTAAGAAAATTTTACTGCTTTTATATAGGAATAACGTGAATTCTACAGCGAACCGTACGCGCATAATTTTCGCGCATGTAACATTTTTTAATGTTACCCGTTGCTAAGTGCGTTACTAACGCTGAGGGTAATAGAAAATATTATTAACTGCGTCTTAACCAATCAGATTTCAGTATTTAACATGAAAGTATAACAAAACAAAATGTCAGATGTCATCTTATTAGCTTTAATTCCCATTTAATCCCATACTTGTGTGAAAAATCCACATTAGCATTACTTCATAATGTAAATATTTTTATTTGATTACATCAATGTTATTTATAGCTAGAGAAAGCCTGATCAAAAAGTGTAGGTAAAAGTTCCGGATAAATCAAATTCAGGTTTAGAATTAATCCGCGTTTTGAATAGAACCTCACCATTAGATGATCATGATAGAATTTGTATACAAAATGAATTCGCTTCCACTTATTATTTGTTAGACAGCCTTGATTATTTTCATATAATTGATACAGAAATGTAGATGCATTAAATATAAACCATTATTCAAAAGTTTTTTTCTAGGTGTTTTATACGGGAAATCGAAATAGCGATCATTGCTTTAAAAAATATGTATACCATCCGCTTACACGCATTTTTTTTTTTGGCACTGCTCGTAACATTCGTAAGCAAATGAAACACCAGTGAAACTGTAACAGTTTATTACTCATAGTCTTGAAGCTGTTAATTTTTGTACGAGGGACGATTCATGTGCATATATACCCTTTCTTAAGTATTCAGGGGCTAAGATTGTCTAAGAACATATAAAATTTGCACGCTAAAAATTTAAAAAATGGACAGATCTACACGCATGCATGGATCTAGAGGGGTAGACGTTGCCCCCCCCCCCCCACTCCCTGGAAAGTTCAAATATATTATACATAGTAATATTCCCGAAAAGTGGTTTTGCCCTCACCCCACCCCTCCCCTCCCCTTTCTGGAAAACAATCATCCTTCAGACCCACTGAAAAATTTTCTGGATCCACGCTAGTCCAAAATATCTGACGTTTTTCATGCTTATTTACCGATTTTGATATTTTACTTGCCAGGAAAACTGTTTTCGTTAAAAAAAAGCCCAGAAAACGTCAGATATTTCGAACTATATCCGCGCATGCCATGTACGCCTTTTAATATTCTCGTATCGCACATAAATCTGCATGAAAACGTTGTGCATAGAATACCGACTGAGTCTTTAACACTCAACAAAATTACGGGATCGAGGGTTTAACTGGTCTCAAGTCAGTGAAAAGTTATTCTGAGTCAATATTAGTGCATGGTTTAATGAATCTCTTTTCAGTGTTCGTTCTGTGTCGTATTTGCTTTAGAAAAAAAAAATAATAAACCCCGTGTTACTTCAATCTAGGCCTTTGAAAAACTTTAAACAGAGTCTTCATAATGTTTGAATTTTCATCTTTCTTAAACACAATGGATGGTAAATAAGACATACGAATCAAAGTTATATATCCATGCAATTTATGGTGATATTATTAAACATCTTCACTTTTTCTTCAACCTCCATATATACACTTTTGACAATATAAAGACCGAAAGTACAACCATGTCAATTACATAATCAAGGGAGCAATGGGGGGGGGGGGGGGGCTGCGAGATTCGGTTTAATTGACATTAAAAGCTGTAGCAAGCAAGACCATCGAATATTCCATCTTTCCATGTTTTACAAAAATAAACAAGTTACAGATTCAATTATTCCAATATTTGATGAAGGTGTGACATTAAAATTGGAAAACTTTCGTACGCAACAATAAGGTATATCGGGAAGGAAGATCAATTCAGACGAACTGAATATGCCATAATGAATGCCTCTGTATTGCTCGAACAATTCAGTACACATTTGTGGCCCAAGTTTAAATCTTGAACAACAGACTCTATTCATAACAACTGTATAACAAAAAAAACCAAAAACAAAAACAAAAACAAAAAACCCAAAAAAACCCCCAAAAAACAAAAAACAAAAAAAACAAACCAAAAAACAAACAAATAAATTTAAAGACGATTGGCATTTGTGTGGTGTTTTTTTAATGACTGTACCAAAAAATAAATTCAAATTATAATATGGGCCCATGAAAAATAAGCTATGTTTATACAAATCTTACCTTGCGAACATTTAGAAATTGGCACTGTCCCACCGCAACATTTGGCATAAAACCTACAAGAACACATCCATAAACAATTCAGCAAGCCATGTTAGATCCAAGACCTCCCGTACGTACATGTACATGACTATATACACCAACTTTTGAAGTGGAGCGGTGCCGTTTTCTAGTGATTGACCATCGTTTGTATCGTTGTTGGTTTTTTTTTTTAAACTTTAAACTTGGAATTTCGTAAATCAATCTTAGGCCATGATCAAACCGATGGAATTGGTGCACACATTACTTGATAGATAGCGCCGCTAACAATGAAAAGACTTAAAAGGAAATAATTCTGTATGTCCATTGATACAAAGACATGATTCGGGTACTTTAAACCTTCATTATTCGCGCCTTCCTGTCTGATTTGATACGGTCATAGAACCGTCTACATTTTTTTTTTCAAAACTAAGTTTTAAAGAGCCCGTTCCGCTTCATATGTCAATTGACCGATGGAAAAGAAGAAGCAACTATTAATGGCTATGATCTTAAACTGAAAAAAAAACCGGAAACGAAATAACATGGTATATGTGGTTTTGTTTATTTATTTACAAACGCCTGTGTGATGTTAATATAGATATTAATCCATGTATGCTTTAACATGTAGAACTCTTTTTATGAGCAAAAACAGAAAACAATTCAAGAATAACATGAGATCGGTCATCCGAAACAGATAAAAAAAATTTATCACTTATAAGTGTTTTAAATTGCCTACCAGATAGTTTTGTGGTCATACTTAAACCTGATCAAATTAGTTTGAGAACGGGACATCGGAGATTAAAAAGAAAAGAAAAGAAGGTTTAGTCCAGCGGAGAATTCAATTTTAACGTTAAACCATCTTCCCTTTCATAACGTTTAAAAAAAACTGATAAAACGTTAACTCAGCAATTAACAATCCCACAATTCCTGTTGGTTACACTTGTCTCGAGCATTTTTCCTACTGTAAAACAATAAAAGTACTTTATTTGCACAGCCAGTTTTTATTGCTGTCATATATCTAGTGATTTAAGAGATATTTTAATTTAACAAGGAACTAATGTTCAGTGTAAAACTTAAGGTTTATTACGTAGCTGTGTCGTAACGGAATGGTGACCAAACGTTATTTATAAGTTGTAAATAATTAAATATAAGATTTAACCGGTTGACCGAGCTAGATGAACAGAATATGATAAAAGATATATTTTAAAAATATTGCTTAAACCATTCCGTTTCTACCAGCGATTTTTTCATTAGACTTTTATCAATTCTATGTAAAAATCAATAATTTATATATTAAGTCTGGCCCCGCATAGTAACCGATTTTCTGAATATTTCATGCATGGATACACCTATATAAGAGTAAAATGCAAAAAGACACTAAAACATTGGTTGTTCGGGGTAACCGTTGCCATGGTAACCGAGGCTAAAGATGAAACAAAAAATAGCTAATCTTACCTACTTTGAATCCATTTAATTAGATTTTGCCCACTAATATAAGCCATCAAAGATATAAAATGATTTTTATTATATTGTCAATTCTCATTTTATAAAATAAATTGATAGAGAAAGCGAGTATTTTAGAAAGTTACCATGGAAACCGTTAAAGATTATTGACATTTTTTTTTACGTTTTTTACATGCCAATTTGAGTAACTTCTAATTTTATGCTATAGTAACAAGGCCAAGATATAAGACATATTTTTTTTTTAAAAATTTGAAGGCTGTTATTCCTGATTTTACAAACTTTTGCATTTTTTTTTTATTTCGTAAGTGTAAAAGTCTACCTTAATTTTAATAATGTTAAAATTTTAATAACATACCACAAAAAGCTTTGTTTTGCAACATAAAAGTGTCGTTGCTATGGAAATTATAGGATCATAGAAAATCACACAGAAGTGATTACTTTTTGAAAAGTTTTAGTTATAGCAACGGCAATTGTTTTTAGAAAAATTCAGCTGCATTGAACCTGAATGCGATGTCCTTTGCTATTTTCAGTCATTTAATGATTTTTACCTCTAAATTGAAAGTAAGTAAAGGACACACGTGTATAAATGAATTATAGCTTAAGTAGGAAAAAAAGTTACTTACCGGTACGATGTTCATAATAATTATCTAAAGCAACTGGCTGTTCTTATCGCATTTACCGGTATTAAAGCACAACATTTTAGTTGCATTGATAAGACTTGGATTGGGGTTTGAATTATTTTTGTGTTTTACCGCTCAAGTTACACGTGTCTATTCTCCCCTCAAAAAGTTTATAAATAGATTTGAACGTTTCAAAACATCTTTTTTTAATGCAGCTGGCAATGAATCGGTCTTCGGTTACTCCATTCTACGGGGTTCGGAAGAATGGAATTGTTTTAAAATTTATAACTGAGAAAAAAATAAGATCGATATTTTGATTAATTTTTAAAACAAAGAATGACATAACGTTGGTGACGGTCTTACAATTCAGGCAGTTTCAGGAAAACAATTTCACCGCATTCATCGAAATTTTAGACCGAGTTGCATTGTACCCGAACGCGTTGTCATTTTGCTTTTTTTTTCCGGTCTTAATAGTCATTCAATGATTTTGAACTTCAGATTGAAAATTAATAAAAGACACATGCAAGGTCTTTTTAAACATTAGAACATATAAAATTCCTAAAATAAAACATCTTTGTGTATACTATTTTTCATCATATTTTGTGCCCAAGTCTGAGATAAAGCAAATGCAAAAATTAACACCCGATTTTAATACTCACTGGTGTACTCAAAAGAAAAATAGTCCTTTGAGGTCGAAGTTGAGAATTTAATTTAAGTTACGATTGAACCTCAAGCTAATTAATATTCTATATTCATATACACCGGTATCCTTGCTTGCAAACCATGGTTTCAAAATATGCATAAAACGTTTTTAAAACAAAGAACAATCGTATGATGTTATCAAAATGATGTGCCCATTCCTACCCCCTATTCCCCGACGGCAACCCTTCCATGTCAACCAGCAACATGGCAATACAAACTAAATGAACATGTATTCCACCGCTCTTGGGTTAATTTCTTAATTGCATAATAAACTTGGGCTTAAAGTCTTTAAAGCCATTGTTGTTCAATACTGGACGCGATCTCAACACTGAGATAAAAAATGTGTTGGATACAGTTTCCGTTGGTTGCCCCTCGTAACTGTTTAAAAATGCCATCGGGTATTTAAAACAAACCAATAGAAAATTATGGAACACCAGAGCTGCCTTTAGTTCTTATGTTATGAGAATATTGTTCTTTTTTATGATATATATGAAATGGTTATTTCATGTTAAGATCATGGTGGTACCGTGTGTTTGTTATGATGTGGTTATTTCCTGTGACGATGGTACTTTGTGATGTTATGCTGTGAATATTTCATGTGAAGATGGTTATTCATGTTATGCCTTGGTTAATTAATGTCAAGGTGTATTTTTTATGTGAAGGTGGTTTTTATGTTATTTTTAATGTGATTATTTCATGGGACGGTACATGTGGTATTTTTATGGGAAGATTTTTTTATTTATGCTGTGATTATTTCATGTGAAGGTAGTTTTAAATATCTTATTTGGAGGTGGTCACTCGGAACTAAATTATCAAAGAAACAGTATATAAACTGTTATATAAACAGTATATAAACACAAATCGAACACAACACATCCTCTTAAAGACTCCAAAGGAATCATTTCATGTAAAGCTATAGTATTGGTTACTTAATTTAAATCTGCAGGTCTGAAGCCTCCGGTCTGCAAAAAAAAAAAAAATCGGGCGAACGACCTTGGAGCTACAATTCCGTGCGTGTTAAAAAGTTGCAATTTACGGCGCACAAACCGTGCGCTAGGTTTTGACTGATTAACCTTTAGTTAT
Organism: Magallana gigas; assembly: GCF_963853765.1. Lineage (NCBI taxonomy): Eukaryota > Metazoa > Mollusca > Bivalvia > Ostreida > Ostreidae > Magallana > Magallana gigas. Next base: position 30,833,361 of record NC_088856.1, read on the forward strand.
TTCTATGGAAAAAATTAGTACCATTAAATTTATCAGGCAATTTACTACTGATCATGATATCATCACTTTAATTCCCGAAGACTTTCTCTTAAACATGTTAACCATAGTCGGAAAATGAAGTATTAATATTAAATCCATATGCTTATCGAGGGTCGCCATTTGTACTGTAAACAATCTGCACCACTTATCTCTACATGGCTGATGATGGTGTTTAAAAGAATATCATTGGCAAATAAAGTGACGATATCTGCAAAACTGTTCCGCCGAACAGCAACTTCCTATCTTGAAAGCTGTAGGGGATGTTATCCAAAAAAAGGGATACCCTACAATGTTTAAGCAATGTTATGGGAAAAAATGGCTAAGTTTAACAGTTTTTTCTTATTATTCTTATTATTAATTATCAAGAATCAAAATCCAAGTAATGTACACATCTCTGATATATGTACAATTGATCTGCAAAAGAACAACTTCCTATCTTGAAAACTGTAGGAGGAGTAAAACTGTTATACGTACAATACGGGTACCCATTCGGCAGCCGCCCACTCGCCCACCCCGCCCGCGCCATTTTTACCATTACAATTTTCCTTAGGAAAATCCGGTTAAAAAACCCGAATTTTGAAGTATTGGAATATTGGGCACTTTGTAATTATGAATGAAAATTTTTTTTTTTATTCTCGACCCATTATTGTTTTCAGTAAACAAAAAGAATATAGGCGACAATATATAGTTCTAATAATGTCTCGCCTAAGATAAGCATCATTTACTCTTCCAGACTCCTGATGAGGCTCATAGTAACTGTTAGTACATGTACGTGCAAATTTTAAAATGCAATCTGCTCTTTGCAAAAAGAGTTTATACTACAGTATATTAGGTCGAAAAAAAATCCCTTACTAGTCTGGTTGATACTGTATATATCGCAAATTTTCACAAATTTGCTCAATCGCAACTTCTCGGGCCTTTCCGGCAGGCTCGGAAAAACACCTCGAATGTATTACCTAGGCGTCCATGACAACCCCCCCCCCCCTTTTTATAAAACTTGATTTAAATACAACACATTTTACAATCTGTTGAGATGTAAGCTAGACTTCATTAAAGTAAATGATATACCCTCAAATATAACACAGAAGCGACTTATAAGGCTGTCTAGCCGATAGTTATTTCAATGGGAAGCGACTCCATTTTGTATAAAATTCTAACATCCGGTAATGTTAATACATTCGAGGTGTTTTTCCGAGCCTGCCGGAAAGGCCCGAGAAGTTGCGATTGAAATTTGCTGACACATTAGCCATTGTAGCTCTTCTAATATAAGAGATGAAGTCAAAGGGGTTCCGAAAATAATTATAATGCATCTATCACCTTCACATAAAATAACAACACCATAACATAATTAACCCAATTTTGCATGAAATTATCACAGCTTAACATAAAAAAAACCACCTTCTCATGAAATTGGCACAGCTTAACGCAAAAACAACTTTCAAATAAAATAAAACCCACAGTATAATATAAAAAAAATTCTACCCATAAAAAAACACCTTCACAAGAAATTACCAAAGCATAACATTAAAACTACCGTCACATAAAAACCACCTTCACATAAAAACATTTTGAATTAAATAATCATAGCATATCATCAGAAACCACCTTCACATGAAATAACCGCATCATAACATAAAAAAACGCCACCATTTTAAATGAAAAATCACCTTTATATGAAATGTACAGTATAACATAAAAAAGCACTATCTTCACATGAGAAAATCTTACATTCCATGACATGTTTTGTCGTGACATTTTAAAAAAAAAAAATTCATGTATTTTTCGCTGTAATATGAAACGGTGAATGCTCAGGGTCATTTGTTTTATAGGCCCAACTGCTATCGTAAGATCTCATGTTTCATCACAGAAATCTGTGGTGGGATTGCTCAATACACGCCATGAGTTCGAACAAAGCCAAAGTGGTTAAGGTTCAGTGATAGAAGGAAGTCGATGCATGGGGCATATTGAACCTATGCATGTGGAAGACAATGTCTTTATCAATGCCGATTAAGGCATACTTAATAAAATAAAAACGGTCAAGGATTTTCTATAATGGTGCTGTGCTATAAATACATAACAGCATGACTGTGTGCATGTCACACACGGAGTCGTTTTTTTTTCCTTAAAAAAAAATAACATTTCCAAGGCATGGGTAATGGCTACGAAAAGGTGATCCATACTGAAACATCATTAATTAATTCTCATACAGTACACTCAATCTAATTAATCGATCTTATTGATTCGCAGCACATTGTGAAATGTGTATAAAAGGGAGCAGAGCGCGGGGGGGGGGGGGGGGGGGGGGTTAGGAGGTCGACCTTTTTATAGTTATTGCATTTGTAAGCATGCTTCGAGTTGTATGACATTGTATGAACAATCCTTTTTTTATTGTGTTGACAGGTGTATGACAGGGGGCGCAAGAAGTGCGTCTTGTTTACGTAGTAAAAGGTTTCATCAAAGGAGAACGATTGTATCAGGTAACTGATAAACTAGAAGGACATTTCCCTTGAACAATTTTACAGTACTTTAAGGTACATTAATCAAAGGGAGGTTACTCCGAAAAGGAAATTAATCCAATCAGTGACAAATCTCTTATATGGTTAAACAGAAGGAAAGAAAAAAAACACCAAAATAAAATAAAACAACACAAAAGTTAACAAAATTTGAAAAGAAAAAGTATCTTAAGGCCAAAAATATCATATGTAGAATTCTAAGGTTGATCTTATTGCATGGCATCCGTAACACGTAATCTTTTATTGCTTTCAAGAAACGCAAATTATAAGTACAGTCCTTATCTTTAGATTGGACTCCTGACGAGGCTTTAACAGTTATTTTAGCGCCGAAACATTCCCTTAAATACCATTGCAGCTAGATGTGCTTCTGAAATACATGTACTTTATACTATCATGATGCAAACAACAGGTGTGGTTTAGAGGGTTGGGCGGGCTTCCTAAGTTATCATCTACATAATTGAAGGCACGTAGCATCGTTTTTGAAAAGGGGGAGGACTCATCCAAAAAATCTTGACAAGCAAAAAAAAAAAAGGAAAAAAAAAAAAGAAAAGAAAAAAAAGAGGAAATTTTGTACTTTCCAAAATCGTCAAAATCCTATTTCGTTGGGGAGAAGGGGGGGGGGGGCGCTAGCGTAGTATATCTATAACTTCAATTTCACTCCTAATTTCCTTATTTTCATATCAATTTTTTTCATTCTCCCAAAAAAGTGGGGGGGGGGGGGGGGGCAACTCCATGATAATTTAATATTTTATATGTAAATTTAACAAAATTAGTTGCTGCAAGAAAAAGTGGTTAAATGCCTGAATTGTATAATTTTTGATCAGTGTCTCGAAAAGTCGGGCCATGTTATTTTGGCAGGTCCTACCCCCCCCCCCCCCCCCACCCCCACGAGTGTTACTACGTCCCTGCTGCGTAACGACGTGTACATCCGGTATGGCTAGTGAACTACATCCGGTACACTGACTACGTAATGCATACGTCGATAAGTACAAGACTGACCAATGTAAATGACGTACATGTAATACATGTACAGTATGTATATACATAAACATGGATTTTGGCTATATGGATCCGTTTGATTTGGCCGTATTTATGGTCATCATTTGAATCTGTAGTATTGATATATATCAGAGAAAACCACGCGAATTTCTTCAATACATATTCAGAATCCGTCTTCTCTTTAGTGTTTTTCATCCTGATGAACTTATGAATTTTCTCTATCACTGTTTACATAATTACATCTACTTATACTATACATTACAAAGCTTCCATTGTATATGTACATGTATGTAAATTTCATTCAAAATATCAAAATTACTCTTCACATTAATAATGTACTAAATAGCATTTTAGGCATTCGTTATAATATACTTATAATGAATGCATTATCCTGACCATAGGAACTTGTTTCTGCGAGTAAGTGTACCGGATAATATAATAATAACACAGGGTATCTAACTGAAATCATTTTCGCATTCAGCGGAAGTGATTGTACCCACAGAAAAGTATTGCATAATAGAATGAAAATATGGGGATTAGCCGAAATACATACATTTGGTATATACCAATACATTTACACACATTAACACATGCATTGTCACACATAATAATCTTTTTGAAAATCAAGATAATGGGTTTTTATTAGAGCAGTTCATTTGTCTAGATTTATCTTAATTAAGGGTGAAACAAGTTTGCTCCAACCAAAACGCCCTATAGGTCGTTCGATTCATTGCTCAATTTATAGATCCTGTCACTTTAGCTGTCCCTTGCAAAGAACGACAACTCTCATACAAAATTGCAATCCCTGTGTCACCCGATGAGGGGTCATCCTTCTTTCTCTTTCTTCCGACTAAAATATGGACGTTTGGTTGTATCTTTTGATTTATTTCTAAACTTTTTGTATCTTGAAGCTGCGTTATAACACGTAAACTGTTTCAAAGTTAAATTAACACACATACATGTATATTCAAATATCAGTAGACTGTATACTACAAAAATACATCGGATCTCTTGATTCAACCCTGTCACACAGGGGCTGTCCCGCTGCGTCCTTATAAATGATGCAAAACGCCAAGGAACACGGCGCAGTAGAGTAGGAGTTAGAAAGGGATGTCACTGCTTCTCTATTGCGCTCTCACTGCGCATCCACATCGTTTGGCCGAGTTCTTTTTTCATTTGGCTGCGTTCACACAGCGATCCCATAGAGCTGTTGCTGCGTTCAACGCGTTCTCTTGGCGTTTCTTCTTCGTTCATTGGCGTTCATACCGCGCTTTCACAGCGTTTCTAGTGCATTGTCAGCCTGACCACGAAAACTGTTGTTCAGTAGCAAATGATGTAGTATTCTCAAACAAGGTTGTGGATGAATATGTAAAAAGTAGCATTTGTGAAAATATTCCAGAACCTATTAAAGGGCGTAACTGGAATTCATGTCATTTCGTTCCGTTGTTTCCACATGTTTTCTAACAACTAATCACGGGTTTTTTTGTAGACCTGTCTACAAAGATTTTTGTCTTTCACAAATAATTTAGAGATTAGTTACGTTTCAATTGTATACTATAATTGTATACTTTACATCTTTACAGGTAAATATGTATGATATTTTGTACGGCATACTGTAGTGTGATTAAAACCATCTCTGTTCTCCTTACAACAACCAGAGTCTGACAGGCACCGATTAGTGGACATCTTCACACGACTTTGGCGTTTGCATACAATCTAGTCTAAGATATATCTGAACTAATCACAAACATGCTTTTATTTATTTTCTGAGAGACGCGCGTAACTCTTCAACATTGAAGATTACATGCAAAACAAGCATGAATAATTTTTTCTATGATCTCCTTTCGAAGAGTTCGAATATATTTTCTATAACTATGAAAGCCCTTTACTGATTGACCAGAAGTAAAAGTTAAGTGAAGATAACCTCCTTTCAATAACTACATGTATCAGACCCTGGCAATTGTAAGGAGAAGGGGTTGGTTTATAATCAGACTGGGCGCATACTGCAATGCCTACACAAAAATATAAGTTGCATTATGGATTCGTGTGATAATAAACACACGAAAATATCAATATGTACGGTATAGCCCTGCTGCAAACTCCTCCTTGACTATTTGAAATTCTCTTTCATATGCATTCACTGTAAAAAGAAAGCATTAAAGCAACATTAACTTTATTCATTTATTTTTATTCAAAATAAATGTACATCGATGTTTCGTGGAAATGAATATGAATCAATTATTAATGATAAAAACAATGAAGAAATGTTACAAATTTCAAACAAAGCCTTACAATGTGCATCAAAGTCAATGAACTGATAAGTCTGAATTCTGCCAGTCATATGCATGGTATAAAGATGAAAATGAAGACATGTTATGATTAAAAAAATATCAATAGTTGTTTTATGTGTAATGATAAAAACGTCCAAAGAATGATTCTATGATTACGACGCAACAGGAATTCTGAGATCAGGGGGAATTTCTTTCTTCACTGTGATTGGAGGAAGTTCCGATTCCTGTGACGCAGTCGCAGACGCAGACGTTTGATTTGCGCTGCTTTCCTGCCTCGCACCCTTGCCGCTGTTTTCCATGATAAACGCACGTGTGACGCCTTGGCGGCGGAACGGAAGCATGGGTCGTGCTTGTTGGAACTTTCTTGGTACCACTTCCGGTGGCTCTTCATCCTCTGAATCACTTTCAAAGTCGGACTCATAGTCATCCATTTTCTTTTGACTCGGAGGTGGAAACAACTCTACAATGGATTTCCGATTACGGTTCAAGATCTCGTCGTATCGCTTTTTATTCTCGGTAACGAGATTTTTCGCATTCCTCTCTCGGACCTTGTCAGGTTCGATGTAATGGATCATTTTCTTGATCTCATGCCTCAGCGCATGCGCTGTGTAAGTATCTTCCAACGCCTTTTGATAATCGGGACTGTTGGCTATGGGGTGATTTGCAATCACCATTTTGTATGCGTTTCTTTTCTTCATAACATCCAGCACCTTTTCTTTTTTCCGTTCCATTTGGTATCTCTCTATGTCTGCATGGCGGTCGTAAAAATTCAGCTGAATTTTCTTTAACCGATTTTCTACCGTGTTGAAAGCTCGTATCTTCCGTTTGGCTCCCTCGGTCATTCGGATTGTGGACATGAATCTGGAGTTCTTGTTGAAGGCGCTAGAATCCATGCTGAGGGTCAGCGATCTGTTATGTACTTGAGGCATCTCTGAAAATAAAAAAATCCCATAAATGACATGAAATGTGATCAATATTTAGCTTTTATGTAATGAACATGTACAATGTCTAAACAGTGTGCATGGGACATAACAAATAGCATTAATATCATCAATTTTTATCATTTTTTCAACGAAGTCTGTTTTTATTTTTATTAAATGAAACATTGGGTTCAAAGGCCAATTTCCCGGCAAACAGTTAGGAAAAAAAAGATCTAGTGTGTGACATCACTAAAAAAGAATTAGCTCATTTTATGATTATTATTGAGACTGTCTTATCAGAGGCGCATTCGTAGCCGATTATTCAGCAATATATATACGTTTGATGTAAAGTTAACATAACTTGGAATTTGTGGTCCTAATGACAGATCAAGCAGGTATATTTGATCCCTGTGACGTAATATACAATTTATGACCGGGTAAATATCTACAATTTGAAAACGATAAGCCTTTGAGTGCAAATATGCCTAGCTTAACTTTACAATCTGGTTAAGAGAAAAGTAATTTTAGAAAGGCATTTATTTTCTTCTTCTTTTTTTGAGACACATTTTTGTATTTATATATACCTTTTCAATTATATATAAAACGTGCAATTTCATGTTGAAGTGATTGAAAAATAGTTGAAATTAAACCCCGCCTGTGTAATTGTTATGTTAATTATATATTTGTGCTATATATATTTTAGATTATCGATTTAACCTTATCCGGTCACTCGTTCGTTTGTTTGTCCTAATTACATGTTAGGTGTATTTAAACCTAGTTACACAGATAATCCCGTTAATCCAATATTAACACCAATACTTGCGCTAATGCCATTACTGATATGAAAACGTTATGGCGTCTTATGCACGTGCATGTAATATGATTGATGCGATATACTACTTAACATTAAATTGATAATTATTATACTTTTAATGCATGTAAAAATGATTACTGCTTTATGATCGTAAATGTATATAAAAATTCACAAACAAGATTTTCTTCTATGAAGAAATAAACATAGGAATAAAATTGTTATCACATGATGTAAAGGTTAATCGTAAAATGTGATTTAATTAATTCTAGCAAAATAAAAAAACACAAAAAAACAAAACAATGTTTACAAAGTTTAAGTAAATGATAATCTTTTCCTAATTCGTTATGCAATTGTTCAATAAAACTTGAAAATCAACAATGATTTCGATTGTATAAATGACTAATAGAGACATTCGTTAAGTCACTGATTATGTATGTCTATTTTACATCTATTTAACAAGAATATAGCATACTTACTTGTAAATTTAGTATTTAAAACAGTGGTTATTCGAACAGTACAAACGTTTCACATCCTATGTATACAAATGCATTCTTTGATCTCAATTTAAGTTACACATTTCTGGATAAAACCGAATCATACACATGAACTAAATTTTTTTTTTTTGGTCCCGTCCAGCAGAAAGAGAATTAAGGGTAATCCTTGATAAGCAGAACAAATGGAGAATTATAAATCTCTCTTGTTTAAAGTGTATTAACTTCACACATTAAATGTACAGTGTATATAAATCTCTTCTAATATCCCATTGAACTAGTTATTTTCGTCAATAGAACTATGAAGAAAGAAAAAAAAATTACCCGTAGGTTCATATAAATCATACATTTTGGCATGTGTGTGATGAAAAGGGCTCGTTTTGATAAGTTAATCGATCGCTTGAACCGACAAGGTTTGAATTAAACTAGGGTATATAAAGAAAATCGGAGGGGGGGGGGGGTGTTAATTATTCTGTAAGTGGTCACTCAATGCTTTGCATTTTTGATTCTTTTATTCCAAAACAGATAAAGTTAATATTCAATCATTTACTCTTTTTTTGAGCGATTTCGAACAAAGAAAATTACCTGTCTAGTTATTTGTCCTCCATATCTTACATTTAACAAACTATTCATATGAGATGATACAATTATATATATATATATATTAATCCTGAGTATATATGCATTTAATTTAGAGTGTATCTACTGAGCAATGATCGTTATTCAAAACTTGCAAATTGTGTAACATTTCAATTTGGGTTTTATCTGCTCTACTTAAATTAATAATTTGTCGGTTATAAAGACCATTTGCTTAATTCGCAAACGAGTGCAAATCAAATTCTGTTTAAAATTCACACAGCTTTTTGACACACTAGTTATTTAGACACCATTTCGCACTATAACCAATGGACATAAACCAAAAAGCTCACATATTATATTGTCAAATGATACATGTACTAAATTTTATTCTTTTTAGTCTCATATGTACATTGTTCTTTTTTTAATTCATGTGAGATTACTAATGTACGATGTACAGACTGATGTCTTTCATGGGGTTTACAAACATCACGCACTCAATTAGCCTTCATTTATCCCGGTTATACAACAATGAACATTAATCTTATGGTATTTGCAATAATAATTTACTATTTCATTAAAGACGCGAATTCTTGGATGAGAGCTACCCTTTAAAAACATGAAATAAATGAAATACCATGAAAGAAATCAAACTTGTCAAAATCGCAGTCAATTTATAGCCTGGGTCGGATTGCCCCCCTCCCACCCACCCCCCACCCCCCCCCCCCACCCCCCCCCCCCCACCCCCCCCCCCACCCCCCCCCCACCCCCCACCTCGCCCAATGACAAACAGAATTATGCCTCTGACAACCCCCTAGGAAATTTTTCTAAACCCGCACACGGTACAGTTAATAAATCGTTTTAAATGCTCAAAAAACAGTAAGAGTACATTGTAATTTTATTTTATTTTTATTCAGTAATAGAACTTTTAGTGATACATCCCATCAGTTTACAATACTCCACATATTATAATACAATGATTAACAATAGACTCTTAGGAGATAAAAGAAGAACATAGAGGTTCTAAGAAATGGTCAAATTTATATCTAATTAGATGTACACCACAAAGTCACGCTGTAGAATTTCGTATACCTTTATAACAGACCCCCCCCCCCCCATTTTTCCTTTTTTTTTTTTTTTTTTTTTTTTTTAGAAAACTGGACCGTTCTGATAAGAAAAAAAAATGCCACTCGTATTATTAAAAACTAAAGCAGTTATCCCTATTTTTATCAGTGAAATTCAAATATTAAATGCCTGACCATGAGTTTTATAAGGTCGTTGTACATTGTACATTTACACAGTAAGTACGAGATTTGAAGGATCATAATAGACTTGACATTTTCATTCTTACATAGAATAAAATAAATTTGTTGGTAGGAGCACGTAGAATTGACTTCTCTGTGCCACCTTAGAATAAGTAACATGTAGTAATACTCCATTTTTCCATTTTTAATCTACTTCAATGACGAAAACTACTGTGATAAATTGCAGTTAATTTGGATGTATTTATTAAAGGGATATCCTCATGAAGACTCTTGACAGTCTTTAACAGTCTTTGACACATTTGTCAATAAAAAAAATTACACCGTTGTGTTGAAAATCTGACTTTTATTTACGTAAATATTTTAATAATGTTTTCGTCATAATCAATATATGTTGTTGAACAACTATAAAACAAAGCTATATGTATTGATTCTAGTTATTACACTCCGCTGACATTTGAATTATTGTCGGAATTTCGTATTTCAGTTGTATACAGCGCAGAGATATAGAGTTTAAGGAGGCTTGATGGTCAACTAATTAACTATTAGATATAATTAAAATCATAATTAAAAGATTTGTATAGCTATTAATTATTATTTAGTTAAATAGAATTTATATATTTTACCATAATGGTTTAAATTTGGGTATTTCCCATATATTGTTATACAGAGCTCTTCTTCAGAAGGAGATCAATACAGTCTAAAAATGGCCACGACCATCGATCCCTTTTAATTACTCTATTATAATACCAATTTGGTTGACCATTACACTTTGTGAATGGATACTCAGCTCATGTACTAGTACATGTGTAGAAAAGATTCCTTGTTTGCATTACTTTTGGAAATTTTTGTCTTAATTAAATGGTTTTTTTTTTTTCTAAAAAACTTTTTTTCGCATGCAACACTTGGTAATTTTACAGGTACATGTATTTTATGCATAGAAACTGATATCATTTTTATTTATAAACACTTACTAGTATTTCGCTTCGATTTTCCAATTTTTTTTTTACGACGGCATTAACGTGAAATACAGAGCGTTTCAATTAATGTTTTATTGTGTAAATGTGGCTGACAAAAGAAAAAAAAACAAATGAAAAAAAACGTCATTAATATGTAATAATTAATGATCATATTTTACCCAGTATTGCTCTCAGAAGAAACAAACTCAAAGCATGCATTTGCAGTGTTTTTGATGCATTGGTTTTTTTGTTAGATTGAATCTCGAATATTTTAAGTTGCTTTTTGGTGAGAAAAAAAATGATACTCTTACCCAGTTTCACTATGGTCCAAAATCCCTACACAAAGTTAGCCCAAAATGAAGTCCAATTTTCTGAACATCATATTTTTATAATTTTTTTTCCTCAATACTCTGTCGTATGCTGACAATCGGGTCATAATAAATCAAAGTCAAGTCCCTGCAGAGATGACACTTAACATATACAAAGGATTGTACACATACACACACATATATATTACGCTTTTTGGTTTTCAGAGCGGTTATCAGAAGGTTTAAATTGCCATACATCAACATGAAATGTTGTCCAGTCATATCTCTTTTATTTGAAATCAGACACCTGAATGGAAACCGTTAAAGGCAAAAAGAAACATTGACACTTGATCCAGTTAATTGCCCGCCGTATAGACTGAATCAGCTTTGAGATTTGATTTTTTTTTTTACAACTTCGTAATTTGTTGTCGCTCATGTTAGGGATAGAGCCCTTTAGAAATCAATAGATCGGATATTTATTTACATGGGTGCAAAGATGTACCGGGTTCGGTGTAATTTGGTTTGAATAAATACGCCGAAAGCTCTCTTAGGACGAAATCCGTCACGAGAAGGCTTGGGATAGTCTTTACAGAGAGTGCGAACTACTGCAAAATAACCTCATTGTACCCTAAGCGGATTTGTTTGGATACTTTTTATACCCCCCGCAAGAAAACAGGAACATGAAAAGCGAGCATTGAAGAAAAATCGAACATACAGAGAGAGAGAGAGAGAGAGAGAGAGAGAGAGAGAGAGAGAGAGAGAGAGAGAGAGAGAGAGAGAGAGAGAGTTATTTCATTAAAGTCATTTTTCGTAATATCTATTTTAAGTATATTTTAATCATTAAGTGAAGAACGCAAACAGTGTTTTGCCTTTGGAATATTAAATTTTCAATGATTTTTCGGACAAAAAAAAGATGAAATAAAATCCTGTATTTTCGAAACATTATTCAATATTTATTGTATTAAGTAAATAATTTCCCATGCTCCGATGTGAAATCATATTTTGTTTGTAATCGCAAAAAGAAAATCTATAATGCAGAACACAACCCATTTATGTCACAGCTAAAGAATTATTTTCATATTAATTACAAAAGTCACGAACTCGATTGCTGATTAGATAGATGTTGGTGAACATCCCAGCAAGATATGTTTCCTTTCAGCTACGCAATTAAACTAGAAACAAAAGATCCTGTTATTATTTACATAGACATTTATGATATAAATACATTTTTCAAGATTTAACTCGAAGTTTAAATATGAATTCAAACAAGCATTTGAAGCCATGTTTGATGATCAAAACTTAGTATCTTGTTAACATGTTCAACAAAATAAACATATATTTTACACAAGATTGCAGGGCGGAATATTCAATTATATAAAATCTCAGAACTAAACACAAATAGAAAAAACTAAGGATTCCCAAACTAAACTGAAATTTTGAAATTATACACTCGTTTGTTTTCAATATTTTCAATTAATGCAACGAGAAAAAGATATGAATTCTTGCTGTTGGAAGTCGCGATATAAATGGATATACATACATGACATACCTTTATTCCTTTTTTAATATAAAACTAGTTAGTTCTATTTGTAAAGTGGATATAAATTACAATCAGATTGAATTTTGTATTATTGAAATCAATTCGAGAAGAAAAAATACAATATTCATTTATGTAGTTTAGATTAATATTTAAGTATTTTATTCAGAAATATACACAGAAGTATACATTAAATGAATATGCATTGAACAGCAGGCAAACGATAGCCTATATAAGTTTTCTCCATTAAAGATCAAGGTACATACACATGCATATTCATAATAACAGAAGTGTATACTTTTTAAGTTTTACATATATATTTTACTTACTTATAGAGAGTACAAAGATAAAGCGACTAGTAAACAACAGATTATGTACGTACATAATGCTGATATTTCCGAACACTAAATCATTAAGTACAAAACTTTCCATGCAAGGGAAGTTGACCCTGTATCGATATTTGAAGTCGACCGAATTTTGGGTACCGTGTACCATATGTCATCGACTTTAATCTTAAATCTCAAATCTCAAAATGATTGAATGAAAAGACTGAAAAGACAGAGATCAAATATATAGTTCCTCATATTGGTTTCTATCAAGATACGGGGCTTTTCATTGCATCAATGTATTTAGAAATAAAAGGGTTACAAGCTGATCCCGAAAGGTTAATCTTCATTTAATTGCCAATAGAAAAGATATTTAAAATACATGGATTTTCTTGCCGCTCAGGAAAAAAAATAATTAAACAAATATCGGTTGAATGTTTGATCGTTGCTGCATTAGAAGATAAAATAGGGCAAATATATATATGGACATATGAATTCTAGCTTAATTCAGGTTAGTTGCAGAACTGTAGCTTTACAGGAAATTCGGGTTGATGGTCCGTCAACGTACCGACTTCCCGTGGAGCTACATAAAATTTAGTATGGTCAGAATTGAAGGGGGAAGGTTTTATATTTTTTTCCGATGATGAAAACAAGTTTTTTTAATTCAATTAATTAAACAATTACATTACTATGCACGTGATAAACATGCATAACAGGATTGGACATCAGGCCATACGTGGATACAGAAAAAAAATTTCCAGCGGGTGAGCGGGTCAGACGGTTGTTTGAGTTTGTCGCGGAATGGGGGGGGGGGGGGGGTCCGAGGCATATTTTTGGGAATTTCATAATTTAATTTGAAGACATTTGAAATTTGCAGGTGGTCAGGGCTCTCTGAACCCACTCCCTCCCCGAGGCACATTTTGCTAATTTCATAATTTAATTTAGATAAAGAATTTTGCAGGGGGGGGGGGGGGGGTCTGGACCCCCCTGACACCTCCTCCTTGATCTGCACTTGCAGGCAGTGCTTGTGTAAGTTAAGTTCATAAAGTTTGTAATGTTATTAAAGAACACACCTTTCAACGATTACCCACTATCAGATACATTCATCATGATAATAGTATCTTTTACATGTATTATAGCTATACGGAGATATTTGGGATTGATAGACTAATTTTCTCTGTAGAGCTTCACTTAAAAACAAAATAAAAAAGAGCATTTTAAAGTTATACTGTAATAAAAATGGTAAATCAAACTTTAGATCTGCCATTGACAAATTGTTGTTATTCTCAAAAACTATTAAGCGGTCATGCCATTGAATTGAAAATAGAAAAAGATCAACAAGATTTAGATTTCAAATTCCAAAATAAAACAGTGACATTTAACTATTTTGAAAAAAAAAATTGAGTCAAACTGGATTTGCATGCATGAATAGTTCGATATTTTTTTTCCCTCAAGGATAAGTCAATATTTAATGATTAATGCGTTTAAATCACACGACCGATAGGAAACATTTTAGAAATCCGTGTTAACTAACGAGGGGTTTTTGTCGGGGTGAACGGAATAAAATAAATCATATCTGAGTCATATTGTAATGTTAAAATAACACTTTAACACATAAGGACTGATAAAAACGGGGATGGGGGGGGGGGGGGGTCATGCATTTAAATTACTAATGCACACATTCACTCGTATATATATACTACATATTAAATAGGTGTTGTTTAAGAAATTAGAAATCATTCTTTGAGTATTTTGAGGTGATAATTTTGGTCAGGGCGTGATCAAATCCAATAAAGTGTTTGTTTTTTTTGGTTAATAGAAAATGTAATGGAAAGAACTAATTTAAGCTATTTTTTGCCTGCTGTTCGATACTTTCTATTTTATACTTCTGTGTATATTTCTTAATAAAATACTTCTTAAACTAAATTAGAAAAAGTTTCGGTCCGTTGGTTCAACGGCATACAAAAATAGATCATTTTGAAATTCAAATGAAAACAATTTTGGTTGTGTTCCTCAACAGGGAATGCAGATGCTAGTAATTATGTTTTGATATTACATGTGTACATGTTCGTTGTATCTGAAAGTATTTAATGCATTGCATTCTATTAAGAAATTAGCAATCATTCTCGGAGTATAATATGTATGAGGTGATCAATACCAGTCGGGGTGCTCAGATCCAATAAAGCCCGAAATCCTTAATGATAGATTTGATGACACGCTCGGAAGTATTTCATCACCTTATAATATTCAAAGAATGATTTCTTATAACTTTTATCCTTATAATATTAACCAATTGTTCGATTTATTGATTTTTTTACGTTCTTGATTTTCGTATAATTATGCAAACACCGCTTGCACCCGACAATACGTCATTTAAAATGTTACAACTTTGATTCGCAGTGTTATCACAGACAACTGTGAGAAAGAAACTGAAAACTTTTAATATTTTAAAAGCATTAAGACGTCCACATAAAAAGTGGTTGCTTGTGCCAATCGCCATGTATAGTCTTACATACATGTATTCAGCTGATACTTTAAACTAGCTTGAATTATATATTTGATAACGGAATTTAAAAATAATTAAACACTTTTATGTCATAATTACTGCATTCTCAATGTTGAGTGTTTAAATGTGTAAAGGACAGAAAATTTGAATTTGAACTTTTTTGTTTTTTGCAAATCATTTTTTTTTAAAAATTGAATTATCTGACACTTTAAAAAAAGATAATCTCATATTTTTTCTAGTGCTTTGTATTCTTTCGCGACGCATTGTTTATTAATTCTTCTTCTTCGTCTTCTTTCTTTTAAAGAAATACACTTGTACGTCTTCATGAGTACATCCCATGCACTTACATGTACCAAGCGTGTTTTGTGGACTGACTAGTACCTGGTCACGATTGACTAGTCTTTCAACGTTAACCTTCTTGGGCAGACTATACCTCAAGTCCAACTTTTAGACTACCCTGTAGGCTATATATATTGTAACATGCAGTTTTCCATTGTATCGATGTCATAAAGATTCTACGCATATAACGTTTACCCAGTGTCTTAAGCAACTTTGTAATATTTTCATTTTTATCAAAATTTTGTGTATGTTTTGTTTTATTTCGCCTAAATATCATAGTGTACATAGTGTAACAATATTATCAAATTCATTTGATCGAAAATGGAACTGTATGACAAATTTGCAACAATGAATTTTTATTGGACTGTTGTTGAATACATAGCTGGGCAATTTTAATTCAGTATTTTTACCAACTGTGTGAAAAAAGCAAAAAAAAAAAAAACTACTGATTCAACAGAAAGCACAGGACAACATTTGATGAAAAAAAAAAATAAAACACAAAACACAACGCCATTTTAAATACGAGGACAGCAGTATCATTTGATAAACCATATATTTTTACACATCAGGTTTTCTGCAATACTACCCCCATCAGTAATGAAATTAATATGGATTGGGAAGATTCATCCAAGGAAAGCTGGAAAACGGAGCATTGTTAAAAAGAGAAAGATTGGTCTAAGGGAAATAACTTTATTTACTGCACTAGCTTGATAGGTAAAGTAGGTGCTTGGGGGGGGGGGGGGGCGGCGGCGAAATAATGTTTTTCCAAGGGGAAGGGAGGTTATGATACCCATTTTTATTTAATTTTACTTCTAATAATAATAAATTTCAATTATCCCGACCACCACCGATATATTTGTGCATGGAGTTACATGTACATGTAAAACTTAAATTCTAAAACTCAAATTGAAAGCCATAACAGATCCAACACGGGTCTGGGAAATTAAGGGTGGTTGGGGAGGGGGGGGGGCGGAGGGGGAGGATAAACCTGCATTTATGGATTATCTGATGACATATACATGTCGCTATATAGAAACAGCTTCCATTTTTATTATGAAAACATTTTCAAACTTGGCCGCACATTGCTACCCCCTTAAACTTTTTTTAGAAAAGCAAAATGAAAATAGATGATAATCGGGCGTAAAACTAAAATGCTATGTACATTGTAAACATTTAGTATCGTATAATTATAGTATTGCAACACAAACATTTGATACAACATGTTGAGAGAACAAGAGAAATAAATGGCGCCTAAACACGCATGCAAAGAAGAGGTTAGGTGTGTGATTGAATTATTAGGTTACTTAGCATTAAGTTAGAGTAAAATATGATACTCTAAAAAGAAAGAATTAAGAAGACAGTTTCACGCCCACAATGACGAAAGTATTTGAAAGTCTACAAATCTTAAGAAAAAATAAACCCAAACAAACCGAAAAAAGATGTTTTATATGCATAATGTTTCTACATGTACATGTACGTGTAATTCTGATGAAAAAAATATTGACCGTCTTATAAGGATTTTGATTTAGAAAAATAAAGCCGAATGTGAGGATGTGTGATTATGCATCCTGATGAACTTACATAAATCAACAGAACAAGTATGAACTTTTTAACAAAATATTTAATAACAAAATAAAATAAAATTAAACAGAAAATTCAACGAGAAAAAACCAAACAAACAAAAATATACAAATTAAATAATGAGATGAAGGAAAAGTCTATATAGTCAGCCCGGTTCCGGTGCACGTGGTGTTTAAGAACCCTCAGGTGAACACGTGGTTACAGTCAGGCTTAGGTATATCGGCAACCACCAGAACTAAGTTGAAGTACATGTAGAAAGTTCACATGCTGCACGGGTCTATCGAGGCTTCATTAGACGAAAGTTTTCCTTGGAAAGGTAAATAACCCATGGCCTCGTCCACGCTGATTGGAGGTTTCTTTTAATAAACTCAATAAACAGAATATAAGTTTTCAAATGACACAAATTATATAAATATCAAACTTTCACAATGTTAAGTTAAAGCACGTATCTGCAGTGACGATTATAAATTGGTAAAACTGCGAGGATCACCCTCAGGTATAAATTCAAAAGTAGTTTTAGAGATGTGTCGAAAGGGCCGCCGTAGTTCACTCACTCACTGTAGAACAGCGGTCTCTATAAATTATCCCATGAAAATGGAAACGGCTACTCATAAATACAGGAGCTGGAAATATTTCAGCACCCAAGAACCCTCCTTCCCTGACAGGTATTGACGTTCTGTAGGGACGGGGAAATTTACAGCAAAACAAGGCAGAAAAGACCCTAATAAAATAAACAAAAAGAAAAACATACTACCGAAAACCTATTCAAACACGTGTGGTTAAAACGTACAAAAATGGGTTGTTTAAATACCTGATGTTTTTCTAAAACAGGCCCCTGAGCACTAGACGGGATGACGACCACGTCTATCGGCTGATGTTCCCGGGTACTACCCGTGCATACTTTTACCAACTATTTAAGGTATCAACGAGGGGCTCCCCACAGGATTGATATGTTACCACGGTAACCAAGGGTCAAAGTATTAAAACAAGGGGCTCTCCAAAGGATAAACCGAAAAGGTGAACCAAGGGGAATTATAATTATACACAACGAATTTTAGTTTTTAAAGAAGCATGGTCACGATTTTGGTCAAAATTTATTTTTTCGTTTTTGATGTTTAAAATGCCTCAGTAAGGCATTTCTAATGCTCACTCAAAATTTGAGCGTCAGTCTTCGATTTATAATTGAGATACAGAGCTCACAATTCTTTGTTACATGTACATGTATGTAAACAAAGCTCAGGTGTCAAGTTTTTGTTTACATTTTGAATTTTCCAGGTTTAGACTTAAAATGAATGTGCCAAATGCTAGGAACTACGGTTTTCGCCCCGTGTTATTTTCGGCCTTTTTCACTTGCAAACGGTTTCGTCCCGTCCTGAATTCGCCCAGACAAAGTTTTGTTTATTAGAGAGAGATAATTTGAGACATGAGTATTCGGTCAGTCTAAATTTCGCCCACTGACAAGGATGGCGAAAGGGGCGTATTCTAAATTAAACGGGGTAAATATTTATCCCGCATAACAATATTCATTAATGTAAATAAAAAAAACTAAATATGCAGCAGAAAAAAAGATCAGCTTGGAAAAGAACTTTTAACGGTACATGTGTTTTATTATTCATTCAATGTTCACAAAAACGTGGCACAAGCTTTGTTTACATAATAAAAATTCTGAGTTCTGTATATTGCCCATAGCTCTCAAATTTTGGTTGATTATTAGGAATGCCTTTAGTTACTTAAATAAGCACTGTAAACGATAAAAATAGAAAAATCAAATTTGACCAAAATCGTGACCATTTTTAGCATATTTCCCTGTTGAGTTTGACAATAACGTGTAGATAATCCCGTTACAATGTAAGAAAAAGTAAGATCAAATGTAAATTTACATACAGAATTTTTAATTCGCTGTGCAATTAATTGCTGGCAACAATATAATAATATAGAGATGGCCTCGGACAAATTGAAGAATCCCTTGAAAGGTTTCAAGTGTGTCGATTTGTTTGCCGTTGTTGCGGACAAGATTTTCTTAATGGCTTTGATAAAGCTTGCAGTGTCAATAGTGCTATCTGCGTCCGATAAACTTTCTAACATCGGATTTAATAAGATGTTCAAGGGAGAATTTTCTTTAATTCAACAACTGTAGTTTGTGCCGGATATATTAAGAGACAAACTCACTAAGAGAAAAATCACAACCGGAAGCGCATTATCTTGCACGTCATTTACGAAAATGAAGTCACGAAATTATTTTATCATCCTCTTGGGTGGGTGGTTATCTTTTAGGGACCCGCGGAGAGCCTCGATAATTTGTAAATAAAAACCTGTAAGGGTCATGCCATCAGGTAACGAATATCTCTGCAAGGAATGTCGCTAACACGTAACCTATGTCCCATTATCAAGTTATTTGAAGGCTAATTACACCTGTAACATATAAATATCGACAGGTAACTCATATATTCAATATCATTCATTTTTATGCGGCTGTGTGTCTTATTTTGTGTTTTGGAATCAACATGAAGAATTACAAACTGACGTATTTTGACATTCGAGGAAGAGCGGAGATTTCACGTTTGCTGTTTGCCGCCGCTGGCGTACAGTACGCAGACGACAGAATTAAACGCGAAGATTGGCCAGCGCTTAAACCAAGTAAGTTCTCACATAATTAAAGACACCCGACGTTGTAAAATACCTAACCTCATATTTCTGTGCATACAACCATTTTTCAGTTACATTTCTTCATATTTCTTAAGCGGGTGGAGGGGAGGGATTCGTACAGATATTGTGCAGTTCAAACGCCCGCATATTAAATTATTCAGATGATGATTATTGTTCGTTTTGTCATTTAGTCTGAGAGAAAAATATCGTTCATATCACGAGAATACTATTTGTGAATATAATTTATATAAAGCTTGAAATTTGTACACAAGTAGAATACTCATTGTTATATCCATAGAATTTATACATTCATTATTTGTAATTACTTAGAAATGCTAACATTGAATTATGTTAATTATCATTTTTGTATTTAACATTAAAACGTATATGATTGAATACGATAAAGCGCGAATTTCTTCTTGTGATAAGAATTCCTCTACAGACAGAATTGTTGACTAATTGGATTTAACCATGCATCGAATCCATTGATGAATGAGAAACGTAAATTAATTTTTCAAAACGTTTTAATTTCATGCTTCGATTGATTGCACGCTACAAGTAGCACCTGGTGCAAGATGAAAGAGAATGAAAAAGGGGGGGAGGGAATCATCAATGATAATATCGATATTTCGAATGACTGATAGTCTTTGGGTAACATTTTTTCTTTTGTTAAAAAAGAAGATCGAGCAAGGCACCTATATGTACAAAACCATGCACCGTAAATTAATGACTATAGTGTGCATGCTGAACAAAGTAATAAATTTAAAGCACAATTATCATGTCGCACACAACTACATGACTGTTCATATACCACTGATGACGTAAATGTGTACATTATACATGCAAAACTAATTGATGACAAAAAAGGAAAAGAAATATTTGAAATAACAGTTTTGTGTTTCTTTCCTATTTAAACACATGGGCAGGCCACTTTATTTTTTTTTAATCTTTTAAAGTCTAAAGAATCCACCTACATGTAAGAAGGAACATGCATGTGTCGATTACCCTTTCAGGTTCTATTGTCTTGGTGCAGGTGCACTGCCCCCCCCCCCTTTTTTTAATAAAAAATATAACCCACTAAATCACTTTTTATTCTAAAACTGAGAATCATAATTATTTATATTCATCAACATACATGTATATAAGGGAGGATCATTTTCTATTTTTTTTTACTGATTGACATTTATTTGTATCGATTAATAAGACGCGGAACAAATACACGACATGTTAAAATTTTTGTTAAGATCGTATTATCTAATAGAGCACAATATATAGAATATGTATAAAAGCCAAATATTCATGTATATGTGCATATATAAAGTGTACATAATGCATGGTGTTGTTTAATTTATTTTTAGAAACGCCTCAGGGGCAGCTACCCATTCTAACGATTGACGACGCAGCCACTTTGCCCCAAAGTCTGGCGATAGCAAGGTTTCTGGCTCGAGAATTTGGTGAGAAAGAATTTTGAAAATTATGAAGTGAACGTATTTCAAAGTTTTGTTATATACACAGTAGAGGCGTTTTGTAGATGTGGAGTTCTTTTTTTTTTTACGTCTGTTCATACATTCATGTAATTATTCTTGTTCGTAAGCGTGGAATACAAACTCAATGTGCAGCAGAGTGGGGGCGGAGGAGTGGGGATGGGGTGGGGTTGTAAGGTTAATCGCGGTACATTGTATTTATAACTATTTTTAGAATTCTCAGGTTGATTTTCCGAATTAAAAATCCATTTTCGTCAGTCCTCAAAATTCTAATCTTTTGTGGGGGAGGGGGGGGGGTATAAGGTGTTAAGAAGGGATGTCAGGTTAACTGCGGTGCAGTGTAAAATTTAAACAAGTTTTAGAATTCTACTGCTAAAGTTAATTTTTCCTGGATTAAAAGACTTAGTTAAGTGAAATTTTAACCACGTTAAATGAGGAGGGCTTCGCCCCCCCCCCAATTTTCCCCGATGTCGACAGCTTTATTATTTCATTTTAGTGTATTAACATTCCGGTAATTCAATATGGATAACATCCTCGTTTAGGTCTTAGCGGGAAAACTAATTTGGAGCAAGCGCAGTGCGATGTCATCGTCCAGACGACAGAAGACTTGCGAGCGGAATGGGTGAAGGTCTTCCGAGAGGCGGATGAGACCAAAAAAGTAATTTTACACCCCCCCCCCCCACCACACACACCCACAAAATGATGATTATGTTAACGATCGATGTTTGAAATTAATCTTTTTTACGATTTAGTTGTTAAATATTGCCAATTTCAAGCCTTAAGCCATACCAAAATTCTTGATATTTAAAGTTTTCATATACTTATTATCATACCATCAAAAGGGGTTTTCCTATGATTATCCTCCCCCCCCCCCCCCCACACACACACAAAAACACTGTGTATATTCTGAAGGTGTGATCTCTGTTTATCTTTTTAAAGGCTGAGCTACAGAAGAAGTTGGTCGAAGAAATCGTCCCAAAATTATGGAAAATTTTCCAGGACACACTGAGTTCCAATTCTTCAGGATATATGGTTGGAGACGGAGTATGTTTTTTAAACATATGCTTCATAAATTTATTTTCATATCATGCACAAATGTATGCAAATTTGATCTTAGTCTCATTTTTCACAATACATTAGTTTAAGCTTGTCCCAGTATTATGGCATGGATTTGGTGACATAAATCTGAGGTATATGTACGTATCTACTTTTCTTCTTTGTGTGATAAGATACAAAGATCCATGAAAAAAGAAAACAATTCTTGAAAACCTCGAACGTTAATATTACTGTACATGCAAATCACATTGATACTGCCTTATTGTGTCATGCATATTGAATATATTTACGATTGTGCATCCAATCAACATTAACAAAGAATATCGATAATTTATCAAATATTATCGAGTCTTGACCGGGGGGGGGGGGGGGCTATTAAAGGTGTTTAAGTAAAATAAATAAATAAATAAAATGATTATATAATGACAAAGTTAAAAACCCATATTCTATAATCGCTGCAATTATTAAAAATGAAGTTGTAATTTTGTGCGAAACAATAATTAATCAAAATCAATTAATTTCTTAAAATGTCAATTTTTTTTTTGTAGATGTTTTGAATTTAAACAATCTTAACTTGTAATATAATACAGTCCAGCATCTATTTTCATCTTTTTAGCTAACGTTGGGTGATCTCGCCGTATATGACGTCATGGAGATTCATACGCGAGATTATCCAGATCTCATCAAGAACTTTCCACAACTTCAGACGCATAGGCAGAAGGTGGCGAGCATACCAAACGTCAAGAGATATCTAGAAAATCGACCGGTCACCCTGTTCTGAGAGTTTTGTCCACATCCTTGTATCCAATATTTTGTAGACACGTGAAAGAATTTCACTTTTTAAATTCGGCTCAGTTAAGTTGGTACATTTATCCGACGTCAAACAGTGTAGTAACGGTATTTCGAAAACATCATCGTCAAAGCTCTTCACAGACATAAAATCTATACAAACATGTATTTACCACTTTGATTTTGAGCATTGATGTTTTCTAGTATACATGGTATTGTGAAACGTGATCAACTCTGCTGCCCTACCCTGACATACAATCTACATGTATACAGCGCCAGATATTGTTTTATGATATTAATTATTTATATGTTAAGGTTACGCAGTTGTATATTCATGGTACTACATTTTATAAAATTTAAATAAAATTGACAGAAATTATGACTTTTCAATTTATTAGTTGCTTTTTGCTACTTTTAAGAATAAATTTTAATCCCGAACTACATTTTTTCCAAATATATAACAGTCGTCCGAAAACTCCCTTTTTCCGCGTATTATTTAAACAATAAAATGCTTTCTTTGGTGATTCATGAGGGTATGGAAGTAACAACTGCAGAAATACATACAATACATGACCGGCGTTAGTCGTTAGTTCGAGTCGCACGTTGGTAAATTGCTGCATATTACATGTATATGTTGTGTCCGTAGACAAATCACTTTATCTACACTGTCTCAGTCCACCCAGCTGCCACTGGGTACAGGCGTGAGGTGTGGGTTAACCTGCAATATAAGGGTCTCTCCTTGTCTCTCATCCGCTGAAGCACTGCGTAAACCGGAGATAATCACCGTCCCTTTGCGCCTTCCTGGCTCGGAGTAGGATTTAACTAACTTATTATATCACATATATACACAATAAAGTAAATTTCATCAATTGATTTTTTTCCCTTGGTGTGGGTATGAGAGAAGCGCACTTTAAAATATGAAAATGCAAAACTCACTTAATAGATAGCTTTTTATTGTGTTGTTCATAATTAACAAAAAATACTTTAAAGTGGGTAGAATAAAAAATGACAATCAAAGATTGAATTTCTTAGGTTTTATTCAACGATTGTGTTTTGCAAATAGTACCTTATTCTTATTAAGCAAAACGTGTCCATGCTATCCACATAGCATCTCGATTCTCTATTCATCATGACCGAAGCTGTTGAGGTACATGTAGTAAGTATAATCTTACCGTGTCCAGGCTCCGTAGGACATCTGTCATTTTAACGATAGAACATTCTATCTAAGGTTCATGTACATATGAATATAAATAATTATATTATAAACCGTCGTATATTTCTACAGACTGGCAATGGATCTATACCATTGAAAATATTTATTCAAAATGGCAGAATCAAATAAGTTTACTATAAATTGAGTATTCAATTCAACTTAATAAACATTTGTACTGCAGAACTGAGTATAGAAAGTGTAACTAAAGGAGTAGCGATTGTTAAATTCTAACAGGGCAATGAGGAAATTAACTATTATTAACAGAGTTTATTTACAAAAAGTAGAATACTCAATATGAGGTACGGGAGGTAACTCGAGTGAATTGACGTTGTCAGGTGATTCGATCCGTACAGCCATGTTTTGTAGAGAAGGTAGATAGATTTGAGCACGGTATGTATTCCTCTTTTAAATTTCTCAGTCAACTCACCATGCGTCGAGAGTCGTTTATAAAATTGTTATCAAATATATATTAAGCAATATTTGGAATAGGCCTAGGCCTAATATTTATTTGTAATGAATAATATTCTATTGTAAAACTACTTTCACTTTTGATGCAACTGTACTGTATATATTTTTTTTCTGAAATAAACTACTGATCTATTTTTTATTCGCGGATAAAAAAACTGATTGATAGAAGTATGAAATATGATTACTAAGATTTTTTTCGCAACCAACAGACCAAGGCGAGGAAAGGGAATAACTCGGATAACATGGCGAATAGTAATATATTTTTTTTTATTAAAAAACGCCAATAGCTTGCTGTAGAATTTCTTGTCATCAAAGAACACATCTTTGTCTATAACATTAGCAAACAATCTTCATTTTTTTTTCGTAGATTAACTATGGATCCCCGTACTAGTGCCCAGGATGTACACCGATGTGACCTTTGTGAGACCGCCATAGTACACAGCTACTGTGACTTTTGTCATGTCAACCTCTGCAAGCCCTGTGTAGTAGATCACATCTCAGATGGATGTGATAAACATAAAATAGTCCCTTTTCAAGAACGAAGATCAACTCTCATTTATCCAAAATGTGAAATACATCCACACAAAAATTGTGAATTCCAGTGCAAAAATTGCAACAACATTTTGGTTTGTTCTTCTTGTACTGCATCTGAACAACACAGGGGACATACATTCGTAGATATATCAACTGTTTACAAGGCACAGAAAGAAAATATTGAAAAGGATACAGAAGAGTTAGTAAACACTATTTCTCCTACATATGAAGAAATTGCACGCGACCTGGAAAATCAGCTTGCCAACCTGGATGGAGGATATGAAAAACTTACAACAACAATGTCCAAACAAGGAGAGCAATGGCACAGAGAAGTTGACATCATCATCAACAAAATGAAAACTGAAATAAACAAGATAAAAGTGAAACACAGAGACATTTTACATAAACATTTGGATGAAATCAAACAGATACAGTCTCTCATAAAGCAATCACTTCTGGCCATTAAAGAAATTGAGAAATCCACCGAAGTATCTCCTGCCATTAAATACAACTCTAAGATCAGAGTGTTCAGCAAGCTTCCACCCAAGGTTAAGGTATCACTGCCAAAATTCATTCCAAAACCGATAGACCGTGAGAAGCTGTATAGTTTGTTTGGACAGATCACCTCGTCATCTACTGCTACTGAAGGAAAAAACTTGTCATTGAACCAACCTACTACTTCAGTCAGAGAACTACTGGATGAACCAGAGCTTGTTGCCACAATACAGACTGGGCATGAAAAACTACGCAATGTGACCTGTCTGAATGATGGTAATATATGGACGAGTGGAAAGACCAATGATATCAAATGCTTCAACAGTAAAGGGTCACTCCTCCAGACAATCAAACAAAAATCAGGTATATTCCCCAATGATATAGCTGTAGACAGTGATGGGGATCTACTGTATGCTAATGGGGCATCACTGACAGTAAATAAAGTAAAGAACAAACAGACGAAAGAGTTGATCAGATTACATAATTGGGTGCCTAGTCAGTTGTGTGTCACCTCCACTGGTGATCTCCTGGTTACCATGTACAGTTATGATTACACTCAATCAAAAGTTGTCCGTTACTCGGGATCTACAGAGAAACAAAGAATTCAATTTGATGATAAAGGTAAACCTCTGTACTCAGGGAATGGTAAGATTAAATACATCACAGAGAACAGAAACCATGACATCTGTGTAGCTGACAGTAAGGCTGGTGCAGTAGTGGTGGTTAATCAGGACGGGAAACTCAGATGGAGATACACCGGTCATCCCTCAGTTACCAAAAATGAACCATTTGGACCCTTTGGTATCACAACAGACAGCCAGAGTCGTATCCTGACAGCAGACATTGACAATTATTGTATCCACATTCTGGATCAGAATGGACAGTTTCTCCGTTACATTGATAACTGTGATATGGAGGAACCTTTTGGTTTATGTGTGGACAATAATGACAATCTGTTTGTGTGTGAGTACAGCAAAGGCAATGTAAAGAAAATCAAATATTCGAAATAGATACTGTAATTTGTGTTTGATGCCAACAAACATGACTGCCATTTTCTAATCTTTTCACTGAATAATTCAATAAGATACAATACGAATTTCATCATACTTACATGTAATTAATATGTTCATTCATGTTTTAATCAGTAAAATGTGGTAGTAAAAAGTGTACATGTGGTTTTATTTTAGATGGAATTTGCCAATGTCCTAGATTGTTTTGAACAATTAAAAGTGTGTTTTAAAGATACATTGTACCACTGGACTCAGAATTCATATCATGTGTAATACCGATAACTACATGTACATTGTGCATTGTGTATATACATGTGTATAGTGAATGTGATATTCTATCAAACAGTATCCCCACCCTCTTTTTTTATTTTTCGGAAAAACAGTAAATACTGTTATAGATATTCAAAAGTAATAATGTTCATATAGAAAGAATGAACCACAAGGTGACAGTGTGAATTTACATATTGTGGTTATTCACGCCCGTTGTTACATGCACTTTTGCGACTTCAAAGACGCGTGTGTATGAAATTATAAAAATAATGACAACACTGATTTAAAATGAGGTAAAATGACTTATAAATAGTTTTGTAAACTTTCTAATTAATAATTTCAACAAAACGGATTGATTAACACTTTGCACAGTCATTTTACTTCTCAGACAATGTAATATAAAAATATTTAGAAATTATAACAAATAACAATTTAACATGTGAAAGGAACATTATCAATTTTCTGAAAAGCTCGCTTTATTATTTATTTATCACCTACAATACCATTTATGTCTAATTGACAGCCACATGAATTGTTGAGGCGTAAAAAAGGAGCCACAACCAAATATAGTACTCTACTAAACTTCCCTTACAGCATTCTCACTGATAATTGAGGGGCTTGAGACAAAATTTGTTAAGGGGGGGGGGGTCTTGGAACAGCCGCGTGTAGCTGTTGAAAATCAAACACGGCGCTGTAAATGACACTAACCCGTGTCATCTCTGGTTTTTTTTTTAATACAAAATTTATAATTTATAACTCATGATCAACTCGAGATTGGTATATGTTCAAGATCTGGTATTTTATTGATGACGTTCGTGGTATGATGGAGAATAAGGTCCGCGGCATCTCTTTGATGCTAGCAATAGCTGTAGTAGCAAGCACGTAGGGGTGGGGGCAGACTCATCCCAAAAAAATTCTGGATCTCTTAAAAAAGATTCCTCTCCAAATCGTAAAAAAAATAAATCATAATCCTTGGAGGGGGAGGGGGTGAAGTGAAGCATAGTATATCTATTCATAACTTCGTGTTTACTCGCATTTCCTTATTATTTCCATTTCATTTTTTTCTCAAAAATACTCCCTAAAAGTGGATGGGGGGACTCGTATTCAATTTTTCATATGTAAGTTTAAGAGAAATGTTTGCTGCCACAAAAAAAGGGGGGGGGGGGTAGTTCAACCCACCACCCCACCCCTCTGATACTTCGTGCCCGAGTTGAATTAAGAATCTTCATCGACGCTAGGTACATGTACTAACATTGCCTTCATGACACCTTAGTAAGGCCGACTTTAGTTTTCATTGCGCACGTTTTTGCGCATTCTAGTAAAATACAGTGTATTTAATATACTTTGAATGAAATTTTTTCTAAATCAGTTAAAAAATTGAATACAATAAACAAAATATAGATAAAAATATTAAGATTTTTAAGGAAAAATTTATTTTTCAAACGATTTTGCCGTTGTAGGTGAGCGTTGCCATTGTGCTTTAATAACGTTACAGTATGATCAAATGAAGCTTTGTAGGAGTACGCAGTAAGAAATAACGTAAAAGAAAAAGTAAAAATCGCATGCCGTTGAAAATCTACACACAGAATAATGCTATCCGCCAGGGTATTTTTCTTAATTTTTTAATTAATCCATTCTACCAATCTATATTTGTAATACTTCAAATATATTGCCAAATATGGTGCATTTTAATATTTTGAGATGGTCTCCACTAAAAACCAGACGGTAGATTTTACTACTTTTAATATATAAGGCAGAAAATGATATTACTTATCACATATTACAATTTGAGATTATTTTTTTTAAATCTGCTTCGAATTGAAAATGATAATTTCCTATACATTCCTATTGTAAAAGTACCTGTATTTTGAGATGGCACCTTAAAAGAACCAGACAGTCGATTACCTTAAAACTCTGTAAATTAACTAGGATTGGTGTAAATTACATATGGTTAAAAAAAATTTCTATTGTATCTTTTCCACACCCCCCCCCCAAAAAAAAAATAAATAAAAAATCGGCCTCCTTAAATCACATATACCTTAAACAACAAAGCTATAAAGTGTAAAGAATGACCAAAACTCGTGACAACTTTAATAAAATCATCCAAAAATAGGTCAATTTATCTTTGATGGGCGTGGCAATTAAATATGATTGTAACATACCAATTTTACATATCGAAAAATATAAGCTGTCTATTTACCTTTAGATATTACAAATATTTTTATCTTTCCTTTGCAACGCAAATATATTTTTATATTCGACCTCGGCCACCGTCCCGGTATTTATCTAATGTGGTCCATGCGAATTTTTTTGTTACAGAGTGTCAAACTCATGTTTTGGAATTCTTTTAATATTAACGAAAATCCTATAAAGATATGTTTTATGAAACCTATATAGGTCTGAACAGATTAGTGGAGATTTGTCTTATCAGCAGGGAGTATTTGCTTTGTTATTCAGTTGTATCTAATTTTTGACACCCCTGGATAACCTAGATCATCCGGATGAAATATATTTTTTACAGGTCAAATATTTGATATCTTAGATATTGTAAAAGTAATGTGATAAAATTCAACTTGGCTGAGAATTTGTTCGCATCTAATTCAAAATAAGATCCTGTTGTCTTCTTCATACTAAATTAATTGTCCTGTTAATAATCTGATGAATTTCATTCAGAACACCCCCTCCCCCCCCCCCCCTCCACAAATATGAAGTACCTTAATGTGGTGCAGAAGTCTTGCATTGAAAATTGAAATAAATAATTAATCAAAGCTGCATCATTGTACTTTTATAGCGTATATTTTATTTTAAAATGGGTTTAAGGAGTCGAAGAACGCAAAGACATAGCAAAATGCATTTCGTTGTCAATTCTGAATTTTATGGCAAAATAAATTATAAAGGACCACTAAAATGTAATTTACAATTTATGAATATTATAAACAAGAAAAAGAAAAAAAAATGTGTGGCACTTTATAACAGAATTACGTACTATATGTATTATATGACCTGGTGCGTATCACAATTTATTAACACAGGTACAATTCTATCATAACATGTATATTGATCATATAATTCATAAATGCGATAATGCACGTTTAAATACACAATCATATTAAAGATGCACACAAACTCAACATAAAATTATTACGAATTCTTTTATTGGCTTCTCTCAGTCGAACATACATGTAAACCATGTGCTTTCTAGTACAAAAATCCCCCCCCCCCCAAAAAAAAAAAAAAAAAAAAAATTCAAAGCAAAAATAACACAAAACAAAAAAAACCGAGAAAAAAATGTCAAAAAGACAGACAAAAACATTGTCAAATAATTCTATAAGATATACCTGTAGCTACATGTAGCACTTTCTCGAACACACACAATGCAACTTAATACATTCATGTAGGTCAACCGTTGAATGATCAATATTTCGTTCTTTTTGCTTCAGTGTTACGTGAAAAATGGTTTTATATTTTCGAACTTTTACTACAGAATAATCCACTCGCTGCATTATGTTATCTTTATTCTTTTTCTTCCACATTTTCTATGTGTTGTAGTCTTTATAAAGTAGACCTGTAAAAGAGGCAACTTATCAACATTCTGAATTTGGTAACCAGATTCTATGTACAGATGACACAAATATGCAACACTTTAAAAATATAATAAATTCTATTTTCAGATCATGCAACAACGATTTTTATTCAGTTTTTCAGTATTTTAAAAACACTATTTAAAACAAATTCACAACAAATGACAAAGCTGATAGCATCCGTTTTGTTCTTTAAAAACCTTTAATAAACACACGAAGAAGCATTTTAAAGACCCATATATACAATGTACTGACCTGCTATACACCCTGTTAGGAAACACGCCACGTTTCCAGCCACCATGGCTCTCACGACAATCTGCGCCAAATCCCCCCGCCGTGAGGGGACCAGTGCCGACATCCCACCCAGAAATATCCCCATAGATCCGATGTTGGAAAAACCGCATAATGCATAGGTGGCTATCACCTCAGATTTGCCCTACAGTGTAAAATAAACTATATATTGATAAAATAACGGTCTTCCAGTTATGCCTGACAAATCATCATAATTAATTGATTTTTCCCCCCAGATATACAAGTTACAATCCCGAACAACTTAATTTTAGTTTAGAAAAGTTAATAATCATAAATATTAAAAGTGTAGTTGCCACTGCATATGTAATTTAAACCTGTATGCTAAGAAAGTTCAAAACAAAACAAAATATATAAAAAAAACTTTTAAAAATCAAAAATGAGAGAAATTAACAAGCACACACTTTTATTTAGAGACCTAAATAAGATGGCTAAAAATCGCCAAGAAAATGCATTTGCGACCGTTTATAAAATTAGCAAATTCATGAAAGGGAAGCAACTTTATATATTTTACCGACATGATTCCTTTCTTCAGCGTTTGATTGACATATGGCAGCACTATATCATCTCCCTGATAGTACCAGTCCGCCGACGAGTTCCACTGAGCGGTATAGTCCGTGAAATTCTTTTTATTGGCAATGAGAACGGAAAGTTCCTTGTAGGCCAGAAACTCGTTGGTAAATGTCTTGATGCCAACTAGCTCGGCCACTTTACGACAGTCAGAAACATCCGTACCCATGAAGTATGCGATCGGGTAAAACACATAAGAACAAATAAGCTGCCAACGAAACAAATTGTACACATGAAATATGTGATCAAATAGAACACATAAGAACATATCTTCTACCAACAAACAAATCGTACACATTGTGAGATCTTTGGATGAGTAAAAACTCTATCAAACATGACCTTCATTGCATACTAGTAATTAATTCAGTTTAATTTATAGGCTTAAGGCTGAATGTGCTATTTTTTATTTCTTAACATATAGTCTAGCTGTATTGCATTGTAACTCAAAGCAAGACACATGTTTCTTACATCTTTGAATTAAAATTATTTATATTTGCCAATTTTAATTTCATTTTAACAAAAATGTGTTAATTATAACTTTTTAGCCTCTTTCAAAAGCAACACTTTAAACAAAAATACTAAATTGGAAACCTGGAACGAGAGCCCATCCACTCCGACACGGTCACCGAACCAGTCCAAGGTCATGTTGACGAATTCAAGGACACAGAGGAAGGCCATGACATTCACCGCAATGGCGGCCACGACTTTGACAGAGTTACTTGCTCCTGACGAAATGGCTTCAATGACATTTCTGTCTTTCCTGTAACAAGATAACTTAAAGTCTTAAATATATCTGAGCAGTGACCAATCGATGCTCACGTTAAAAGAATTTTATGCAAAGTGCATGTGAAACTTTTTAATTATCTTATTTGAGGAAAAAATGGGACATCTTTTAAAAAAAATTTTAACATTGTTTTTTTTGGTACCTAAAAGTGAGAACAATGATACGTAATATCAATAAGTCTCATACGATTTGCCCATTTTGTCAAAATCCTGTTTTCTGGTCCGTTCGGTCTCTGGGTAGGCGAGTTTGGAGATGGCTAGAGCCGCAGGGGCGGACATAACGGAGGCGGTGATTAGGTGGTTAGCGGGCACCTACAAAAAATACAAATTGCAACGATTGAGGTAAAGAACAAGCTTTTGTCATTTGCAAAAATGTATAAACACTATAAAATTTATCAAACAAGAAGAAAAACAACAACACTAACAACAAGATGAAAGAGAGAGAGAGAGAGAGAGAGAGAGAGAGAGAGAGAGAGAGAGAGAGAGAGAGAGAGAGAGAGAGAGAGGAGATTTGATGATACATGTGATTAATGATGATGAAGATAATGATGAAATGTATGTATACCCCGAAGTTGATATAGGCTCCAAGCACGGACCCAGCTATTGTAGCAAACCCCCCTGTCATAACGGCATGAAGTTCTGACTTTGTCATGTCCTTTAGGAATGGTTGAATCATCAATGGAGCCTCGGTCTCAAATTAAAAAAAAATATTTACAAAATTGAAATGAAAGTACAGTTGTCGCTTGCAAGAGTTATGATTATCAACGCAAAAATATGTATTACAGACAAACTATCTAAATAAATATGTATAAGAACTCACCATGCCTACAAATATGTTTCCTGCGGCGTTCAGTGATTCGGCGGGAGAAGTTCCTAAACAGAAGGAAAGGAACATGCCCATTTTTTTGACGATCACTTGCATCACCCCGAGGTAGTATAAGACTGACGTCACGGTGTAAAAATATACCACCACTGGAAGCACCTGTCACGAAAAGAGAGAGAAAGAATTAGAGAGAGAGAGAGAGAGAGAGATAGAGAGAGAGAGAGATGAGATGAGATGAGATATAGTATGTTTAAACCAAGAGAATAAGATGACGTGAGTATGAAATTCAAAAAGTGAAAGAGGAAAAGAATGCAAGAGAAATGAAGAATATATAAGGTAAATTTTCGGGAACTTTCTTTTAATGCCATAATTTGCTGATGAAATGCACTTACTCTGAAAGCAAAGAGTGAGTACGTGGTAACCAGAATATCACCAAAGAGGAACGTAGCACCGGCATTTGAGTAGTTGAGAAACTCTGTCACTCGATCCCCTAACCA
The DNA here is from genome assembly GCF_963853765.1 of Magallana gigas. NCBI lineage: Eukaryota > Metazoa > Mollusca > Bivalvia > Ostreida > Ostreidae > Magallana > Magallana gigas. The sequence goes on from NC_088856.1 coordinate 30,867,350, forward strand.
TTGAAATGCCTGGTAACCCCACGACGTCCTCAGGATAACCAAAGCAAAGATGTACTGCAATGCAAAACCCCAGAACACTGGCCGCCACTTCACCTTTGAACATTAAGAAAAGTATCGATATCGGTTCACTTGGTACATTTAAGGAGGCTTAGTGATAAAACAATACCAATAAGATACTGTATACGGGTTTATTTATGCCTCGTGTAATTTTCGCCCTTCTACATATGCAATTCGTTTTGCCCCGTCTTGAATTCGCCAGGACACAGTTATTTGAGACACTGGGAATTCGCCCAGTCTTAAATTTGCCCCTGACAACAAGGGCAAAAAGAGCGAATATAAAACGGAGGCGAATATTATATATATCTTTTTTTTCTTTCAGGTATGACTTTTTTAAGCTACATGTATAACATATAATCTAGTTAAGAAAAATTCGTTATATTTAAACTTTTAGATTTTAAGTATTTCTTTGTGAATGCAAAATGCATTGAAATACATCATAAAGATGCTGTGAAAAGTGATGCAAATAAATACCTTTGCAGGGTTCTTTGAGAATACGTAAAAGATGATAATATACAGTGCCAGACCGGCAACAGAGATGGCATTTTGTGGGTAGTCCAAGAGAACGTCATAGATGATATATGCAGCGAGGGCAATAAACACTGCCAGCATAAGGAACCTAAGTAAATTTAAACTATTATATTCAACTCAAAATGTCTAGAATGTAAGAACTTATATTTTGCATGAGTTGTTCGTCTTCCCTGCAACACAACGGTATATACAGATTACAAACAAACCATATTTATAAAAACTTTTGGTATTTATGAGCAAAAGTGTGAATTTATTTCATAAATTGCAAAAGCAGTATCGATCGACCAAAATTTGATTAATACTTTAACATATAACTGCTAACATTGTTAAATATCAAATTAAATTTGAAAAATTTACAAACCTTCCCGTGTGTCGCTTTATCTTTTTTATTTTCTTTTCTTTGGACAACGACCTTTGTTCCGAGCTAAATTTAAATTTGAAGCCAGACAATCGGTTGAAGGTGTAAAGCAAAAGAATTAAAACTCCCAAAATGGTACACACTAATAGACGGATGGAACCCTCATCCCCAAACCTGTAGTACATAGCATAGCCAAAATATGCGAAATACAGTAGTAAAAGCACAAGTTTGAATAACAGTTTGATTTTTGATCCATGTTTGCTGAGAGTACCCACGACTCCGGTTTGGATTTTATTTGCGACTCGAGCACATCCGGTGTAAACTTCATCATCCGAATTTTCTTCTATTTCAAATTTGATGCTATTATGTTGTACGGAATCGGGGTGGTCTGATAATCCATTCTAAAAACCATGAAAAAAACACATTTAAAAATAATTTTATATCAATGATATGTTAGGTCTAAATCTTAAAGTAATGACATTAGAAAGACTACCTGCAATATAACCTTCTAAAACAGGATCTTTTGGAGATGTCAATAAATCATTGCATAATTGAACCAACAAAACCAGGATCTACATTTTTTTCTTACGCTTGTACCTAACATTAGCATAGGAACTCTTTGAAATAAATAATACAGGCAGTAGGGAAACTTGTTTGAAGGTTCAAAGTTAGATGAATTCCTTTTTAGGTCACCTGAGTCACTGGTCTTTGTTCGCCGTCGTGCGTCGTGCGACGTTTGACGTCCGTTAACAATTTTACATTATTTTCTAACTTCTTGAAAACTAAAATACCATTTGCTGATTGGTTTGAATCATCTATGGGATATGAGAAATCGAATTTGCGAAATTAATTACTGTTCCATCTCTGGAACCTCATTGGCTAAATGTTACCAAATATAAAAAACGCACCTACTTCTCTTCTCCCACATAGAAAAAGTTAAATGCATGGCAGTGGTATTCATAAAACCTTCTACTTAAATTGTGAAATTTATAGCCACGGGATGATGGGTTCAGGACTTCGGGGCGGGGCCAATAGGGTCATATACTGAGAATGTATCAAATGTTAGAATGTCTATTTCTATGAGTGAATGCATGATTATCGTAATGACGTCCATAATGAAGCCCTCTACCATAACTGTAAAATTCATGGGCCCTAGGTCAGGGGGTCAGGACGTTTGCTGTGGCCATTATGGTCATTAAATGTATAGTGAAAATGTACATGTATATAGTCTTAGAAACCATGTAGCTTTGAATAGATGTTTGCAAACATCAAAATGATTAAAACCTTGGGACACAGTCAGAGAGGTATCGGATTTGGGGTAAGACTCCAAAATGAAGCTTAAGATGTAAACATAATAAGACTCCGTGACAGGTCCATCTGGAACTATGTTCCCATGTGACCGTTAAAGCCTGTGGGCCTCTTGTTAGAGATCACATGCAACGCAGTACACACCTCTGTAGATCTGTATCCTAAGTTTGTCACTCCTTGGTTTGCGGGTTTCATTTCTATAGAAGTCACTTCACTGTCCATCGTCGGCGGTCTCTATGGCAAATGTAAAAACAAAAGGTGCAAGATGACTTTAAATTGCCGAAATGCAGAATTGAAACATGTATTTCCGTACATGTACATGTATGTATTAATTGAAACTGCAATTTTCAGACATATACTTTCTTACTAAGATAGGATTTATCTTTTTACTGTGACAGTAACGTTCCCTACGATTCAATAATTTTTCGACTCCCCCGAAAATTAGACACCACGAATTAAATCAATCTAAAAGCCAATATTTGGTCGTTCAAATACTGTCATTGGCTGCAATTTGGGTCATTTTATCTTTGGTTGTATACCTTTGCATCTAAAACAACTGTCACATCAAACGGGATATTTATGTAATGCTGTTTCTACTTTAAGAGTGGTAATGATACTTGTAAAATTCAATTTTGATACCGATTTGATTTATTAGAAAAAGATAAACAGACAATGACCTAAATCGCATTTAAGTGTCTTTCAAGAACATACGCACCTTTAAAGCTTTGAATTTAGAAAAATCTAAGGAAATCATAAGATTTATTTGACCTAATCTAAATCAGGAGAAATTTCCCTTGAATATATATAAAATGTCTTGGTGCGAGGTGTGCACCCTCCTTTTTTCTCCATTTATTGTCTAGCCTATTCTGCCTTAAATCTAAGACTGTCAATTGAAAGATAACAGATTTTATGTGTTCTAAGAGGGTCTTTTAGTGCATTTTGGCACAAAATCCGGATGTTTGTACAGAAGGCCTTGTTAGGATATAATTTGCTATTGAGAGTGGTTAAACAAAGTCGTTGCAGCGATTTATCTTTGGACAATGATAACGATATCAAATTTTCAACAAAACTAGTCTTCGAATGTGTACATAAAATATTTCACTACGATATGGACAAAATTGAAGATTTAATTACATTACGGAATATGCACTGTAAAAAAAATTATTATTTAGCGCCGTTTTAAACGCATGTGTTTTATCTCAAGACACTTTATGTTAAAAAGGTACGCAGAATTCAAACAAGGTTTAATTATAAAATGTAAAGGTATTAAAAACTAAAATGTTGAAATGCTTCTATTACAATTTTGTGTTTATACCTAAAAACAATTCTCATAGTATTAGCAAATCATAATACTTTTAAAATATTCATGTAATTGAATGCACACATACGTTCACCTTTCTGATATAAATAGAAATCACCAACGTCTAAAATATCTTTCTTATGTACAACTTTATCAAATAAAGTTATCATTGTAACTACTTAAAATGTTAAAAATATTATAGAGATATTTATAAAAATACTGTTACAGCAAACACATTTTAATCTTTAGGGTAGTAAATGTTATATATCGGAGGGGCTTCTACTTTGATTTTAAATATATATTATATACAGCTTACTCCACTTATATTGAACTCGCTTATTTTGAAATTCCGCTTATTTTGAAATAGAAATAAATCCCCAGATTTTACCTCTCATATTCTTTGCATTGATTTCACGGATAAAATGAAATCGGTTATTTTGAAATATCGCTTATATTGAAGCCACTGATCGGTCCCCAAAGGTGATAATTAGTTGTTTTTATAACGGTTATATTGAAGTTCTCCCTGGCGGCTGTCGTCACGGTTGGTGACAGTAATTATGCCAGACTTACCGGTGTGAATTGATAAGTTTCTTTTCATGTGTGTTTTTATACTTTTATTAAAAACTAAAATTTATTCACTGTTTACGAATAAGAATGTATTGAGGCTAGACGTAAAATGGAAACCCCACGGAAAAGAAATACCTTATCTCCGGACGCTCAATACAAACTAGTTATGTCTATTGATGAAAGAACAAAGCCTAAATTCGAAATAGCTAAGGATTTTGAGATTATCGCGTGTACACCTACGATGATATACAAGCAGCGCTCAGCAATATTTGAAGCGTTTGAGTGTGGTGATTTTTCTAAAACGTAAAAGAATGCCATCCGAGATTATGATGAGGTTTAAGATAGTAACAAAACAAAACTTACAAAACTTTCGGATATAATTTTAATCAAACTTTCAAGGACTAATGTTCCATGTAATCCGTTTATTGTAATAGATAAATGATGATCTAATAATTTGTTCGGGTTTGGTTTTCTATGCTTACATCGGGATTGAACTTTCCAAAATGGCGGCTTCATGTCAGTCAATTTCGCTAATATTGAAATACGGATATATTGAAATAATTTGCATGGTCCCCTAAATTTCAATATATCCGGAGTAGGCTGTATAATGGTATTTTCTATAAAACAAAATCGTACAATTCAGATGACCACTCCATTTTTTGTCAGGTTTCTCTATTTTGAAGTAAGATACTACATACTTCGTACCCTTTTTTTTAAATTATAAAAACATTTTCAAACTTGGTCGCACATTGCTACCCCCATAAGTCCTTTTTTCTAAAAAGGGTATGTATTAGGTATTTTTTGGCTGAAATAGCACAACTTGGTATTCAAATTAATAATAAACAAGAGTGAAATCAAACGCACTGTATATCGCTGCAATAAAAATCAGAGAAGAGATAAATATGATGCTGCCTATATGATATGGTCAAACTCTACTCTAGATATAATTGAAAACCAGAGCTAGCTTGTATTGCAACTAAAAACCGCTCTCGAAATACATATGAAATTTCAAACATTGAAAGTGATCGTTAAATTCAAGGGAGTACATGTAATCAAAATATTTTATAACGCCTTTTGCATGTACATGCCATATAAAAAAGTTTCAATATATCCCTGCAAACTCTCGGTTGTTGTAAAGATTATAAACGAATTGTCAATCAGATTAAGAATATTTTTTTCTCATTCAGTTTTTAATGGAGTCTATACATTGTTTCAAAATATGTTTTGTGCAGCGTCAAAATGAAGTGTGTGTAACCAATGGTAGTATTAAGTATGTTGAGCGCCACCATTAAAGAGTCTCATTTTCTAACATGTTATAAATTATTTTTATCTACATGCCCCTGCGCGTTTAATGTGTATACAGGGAAGAAAATACCCACTAGATTAGACCCACTCCAACAGACTTCCGGTATGATTAGAATATAACCACACATGCATACAAAGAAACATTTTCACAGTTTTCAAGAAAAAATATCAATTCAGAATTTTTTGCGAGCATGCAATATGATGTGTACTATAATATTTTCTTCCAGATATTGATATAGTAAAATTTATTGCCAACCCTTACACTAGAAAAATCAATGCATTAAGAAATTAATTTCTTATTGACCTATTGAAAATACTAAAAAGGCATGAATCATTCAAATAGAGTTGCCTTTCTTTGATAAAAGACCATGTGCTTGGTTGATAAAAAAGATATTTTTGGGGGCAAATATTTGTATAAATTCTATAGGACGCTTTTCTAAACTTACGCAGTTTTATTTTAATTCCCACTAAAACAAATTGTGTTTTTATTACGTGCACGTATAGCTTTAAACAGCCATATTGTTAGTTCCACAATGTTTCAAGTAATAAAACTTTTATTGAAAATGAATTAAATTGCTTTTACTTTTTCATTCTAAATCAACATTTCAATGCAACAATATATTCGGAAACTATATATTTCAGCTGAAATACCCCCATCAACCTGTCAAATTCAATAAAAAGCAGGCAAAGTTCAGTATATTTCGAGGCAATAAAATCAAAGAATAGAGAAATATATTGCATGTGATCATACAAATCTGATCAAACTTTATTTCCGAGAAAAAAACAAATTCACTATTTTTAATGATTTCTTAATTGATTGATTTTACAATCCAGCAAAACAACTTGTCTGGGTATAAATGTACGCATTCATTGAACTTTTCAAAGGTGCTTTCATATACCAGCATGCATTGTTTAGATATTCCAATGTCAACATTAATACAAGTACATGTAGCTATAATAAATACATACAATCATACATGTAGTTCATAAACAAATGTGGAAATTGAAATATTATGAGAAAAAATGTTCACATTTTTTATATGTAGAGTTGCACGTACAAGAAACATAATAATCTTCGATTTAAATTCATTGATAGCGATTTTAAATGTATCGACCGGCGGCGCGTCCTACTTTAAAATACAGATATGTTGTTCCAAAGTTATTTCAACTGAGGCATAAGTTGATCTTTAATCTATTTTAGAACCATGCATGAGCAAAATGAAAATAAATAATCGGCGTAAAACTGAACTGCTATGTGAACATTTAGAATCGCATATATAGGAATTACAACACAAACATTAGCTGCAGGACTGTAGCTCCCCGTGAGAAAAAATTCGGATGGACGACCTGGGAGCTACAGTGCCCCCATAGTAAAAAACTGCAATTTACGGCGCACAAAAAATTGCGCTAGGTATTTTGACATTCGAGGAAGAGCGGAGATTTCACGTCTGCTGCTTGCCGCCGCTGGCGTACAGTACGCAGACGACAGAATTAAACGCGAAGATTGGCCAGCGCTTAAACAAAGTAAGTTCTCACATACTTAAATATACCCGACGATATAAAATACATAAGCTCATGTGTCTATGCAGACAACCTTTTTCCAGATGTATTTTTTAATATTTCTTATCGGTGGATGGGAGGGATAGGGATGAGAATACTATTTGAATAGAATTTATATAAAGCATGAAATTTGTACACAAGTTGAAAAATCATTGTTAAATTCATAGTATATATATACATTGTAATTATAAGTATGTAGAAATGTTAACCTTGAACGATGTTTATTATTATTTTTGTATTTAACATTAAAACATGATTATGATTAATTACGATAACGCGCGAATTTCTCCTTGTGATAAGAATTCTTTACATACAGAATTGTTTACTAATTGGATTTAACCATGCATTCAATCTATTGATCATATGACTGAGAAACGTAGATTAATTTTTCAAAACGTTTTAATTTCATGGTTCGATTGATTGCACGCTACAAGTAGCACTTGGTGCAAGATGAAAGAAAGAGAATGAAAAGGGGGGGGGGGGAAATTCATCAATGATAATATCGATATTTCGAATGACTGATAGTCTTTGCGTACAACATTTTTTCTTTTGTTAAAAAAGAAGATCGAGCAAGGCACCTATATGTACGAAACCATGCACCGTAAATTAATGACTAGTGTGTGCATGCTGAACTAAGTAATAAATTTAAAGCACAATTATCATGTTACACACAACTTCGTGAATGTACATATACCACTGATGACGTATAACTAATTGATGACAAAAAAAGGAAAAGAAATATTTGAAATAACATTTTTTTCCTACTTAATTAAACACATTGACATGCCAATTTATTTTTTAATCCTTTAAAGTCGAAAGAATCCACTTACATGTAAGATTGAGCATGCATGTGTCGATTACCCTTTCAGATTCTATTATCTTGGTGCAGGTGCACTGGTCCCCCTTTTTATATAACCCACTAAATCACTTTTTATTCTAAAACTTAGAATCATAATTATTTATATTCATCAACAAACATGTATATACGGGAGGAACATTTTCTATTTTTTTTTAAATTTTAGATTCGAAAGAAAAAATATGACTTTTAATGATTGACATTTACATGTACTAGTACCGATTCATGAGAAGCGGAACAAATACACGACATGTTAAAATATTTGTTAAGATCGTATTATTTAACAGAGCACAATTTATAGAATATGTATAAAAGCCAAATAGTCATGTATATGTGCATTTATAAAATGTTCCTAATGCATGGTGTTGTTTAATTTATTTTTAGAAACGCCTCAGGGGCAGCTACCCATTCTAACGATTGACGACGCAGCCACTTTGCCCCAAAGTCTGGCGATAGCAAGGTTTCTGGCTCGAGAATTTGGTGAGAAAGAATTTTGAAAATTATGAAGTGAACGTATTTCAAAGTTTTGTTATATACACAGTAGAGGCGTTTTGTAGATGTGGAGTTCTTTTTTTTTTTACGTCTGTTCATACATTCATGTAATTATTCTTGTTCGTAAGCGTGGAATACAAACTCAATGTGCAGCAGAGTGGGGGCGGAGGAGTGGGGATGGGGTGGGGTTGTAAGGTTAATCGCGGTACATTGTATTTATAACTATTTTTAGAATTCTCAGGTTGATTTTCCGAATTAAAAATCCATTTTCGTCAGTCCTCAAAATTCTAATCTTTTGTGGGGGAGGGGGGGGGGTATAAGGTGTTAAGAAGGGATGTCAGGTTAACTGCGGTGCAGTGTAAAGTTTAAACAAGTTTTAGAATTCTACTGCTAAAGTTAATTTTTCCTGGATTAAAAGACTTAGTTAAGTGAAATTTTAACCACGTTAAATGAGGAGGGCTTCGCCCCCCCCCCCAATTTTCCCCGATGTCGACAGCTTTATTATTTCATTTTAGTGTATTAACATTCCGGTAATTCAATATGGATAACATCCTCGTTTAGGTCTTAGCGGGAAAACTAATTTGGAGCAAGCGCAGTGCGATGTCATCGTCCAGACGACAGAAGACTTGCGAGCGGAATGGGTGAAGGTCTTCCGAGAGGCGGATGAGACCAAAAAAGTAATTTTACACACCCCCCCCCCCCCACCACACACACCCACAAAATGATGATTATGTTAACGATCGATGTTTGAAATTAATCTTTTTTACGATTTAGTTGTTAAATATTGCCAATTTCAAGCCTTAAGCCATACCAAAATTCTTGATGTTTAAAGTTTTCATATACTTATTATCATACCATCAAAAGGGGTTTTCCTATGATTATCCTCCCCCCCCCCCCCCCAACAACCCCCCCCCCCCCACACACACAAAAACACTGTGTATATTCTGAAGGTGTGATCTCTGTTTATCTTTTTAAAGGCTGAGCTACAGAAGAAGTTGGTCGAAGAAATCGTCCCAAAATTTTGGAAAATTTTCCAGGACACACTGAGTTCCAATTCTTCAGGATATATGGTTGGAGACGGAGTATGTTTTTTAAACATATGCTTCATAAATTTATTTTCATATCATGCACAAATGTATGCAAATTTGATCTTAGTCTCATTTTTCACAATACATTAGTTTAAGCTTGCCCCAGTATTATGGCATGGCTTTGGTGACATAACCTGAGGTATCTGTACGTATCTACTTTTCTTCATTTTGTGATATGATACAGAGATCCATGAAAAAAGAAAACAATTCTTGAAAACCTCGAACGTTAATATTACTGTACATGCAAATCACATTGATACTGCCTTATTGTGTCATGCATATTGAATATACATTGTATTTACGATTGTGCATCCAATCAACATTAACAAAGAATATTGATAATTTATCAAATATTATCGAGTCTTGACGGGGGGGGGGGGGGGGGGGGGGTAGTCAAGTATAAAAGTAAGCCAAACATTGACAAAGAGAGATAACTCTAGCTAATTTTTTGGATGCAATTAAACGCGCAGGAAAGATGTATCTAGATATTTTACTTTACCCGGCTATTAAAGGTGTTTAAGTAAAATAAATAAATAAATAAAATGATTATATAATGACAAAGTAACAAACCCATATTCTATAAACGCTGCAATTATTAAAATGAAGTTGTAATTTTGTGCGAAACAATAATTAATCAAAATCAATCAATTTCTTAAAATGTCAATGTTTTTTTTTTGTAGATGTTTTGAATTTAAACAATCTTAACTTGTAATATAATAAAGTCCAGAATCTATTTTCATCTTTTTAGTTAACGTTGGGCGATCTCGCCGTATATGACGTCATGGAGATTCATACGCGAGATTATCCAGATCTCATCAAGAACTTTCCACAACTTCAGAAGCATAGGCAGAAGGTGGCGAGCACACCAAACATAAAGAAATATCTAGAAAATCGACCGGTTACCCTGTTCTGAGAGTTTTGTCCATATGCATGTATCCAATATTTTGTAGACAAGTGAAAGGACTTCACTTTTTGATTCGGTTCAGTTAAGTTGTTACATTTATCCGACGTCAAACAGTGTAGTAACGGTACCGGTATTTCGAAAACATCATCATCAAAGCCCTTCACAGTCATAAAATCTATACATACTTGTATTTACCACTTTGATTTTGAGCATTGATGTTTTCTAGTATACATGGTATTGTGAAACGTGATCAACTCTGCTGCCCTAACCTGACATACAATCTACATGTATACAGCGCCAGATATTGTTTTATGATATTAATTATCTATATGATAAGGTTACGCAGTTGTATATTCATGGTACTACATTTTATAAAATTTGAATAAAATTGACAGAAATTATGACTTTTCAATTTATTAGTTGCTTTTTGCTACTTTTAAGAATAAATTTTAATCCCGAACTACATTTTTTCCAAATATATAACAGTCGTCCGAAAACTCCCTTTTTTCGCGTATTATTTAAACAATAAAATGCTTTCTTTGGTGATTCATAAGGTATGGAAGTAACAACTGCAGAAATACATAAAATACATGACCGGCGTTAGTCGTTAGTTCGAGTCGCACGTTGGTAAATTGCTGCATATTACATGTATATGTTGTGTCCGCAGACAAATCACTTTATCTACACTGTCTCAGTCCACCCAGCTGCCACTGGGTACAGGCGTACGTTGTGGGTTAGTCTGCGATATAATGACGTCTCCTTGTCTCTCATCCGCAGAAGTACTGCGTAAACCGGAGATAATCAACGTTCACTTACACCTTCTTGGCTCGGAGTAGGATTTAACTAACTTATTATATCCCATATACACAATAAAATATATTTCATCAATTGATTTTTTTCCCGGGGTGTGGGTATGAGAGAAGCGCACTTTGAAATATGAAAATGCAAAACTCACTTAATAGATAGCTTTTTATTGTGTTGTACATAATAAAGAGAAAATACTATAAAGTCGGTAGAATAAAATATGACAATCAAAGGTTTTAATCAACGATTGTGTTTTTCAAATACAGGTACAAGTAGTACATATACCTATTCATTATTAAGCAACACGTGTCCATACTATCCACATAGCATCTCGATTCTCTATATTATAAACCATGACCGAAGCTGCTGAGGTACATGTACATATGAATATTAATAATTATATTATAAACCGTCGTATATTTTTACAGACTGGCAATGAATCTATATACCATTGAAAATAGTTTCACAAAATGGCAGACTCTAATAGGTTTATTAGTATATTAGGTAAGGGTATCAAGTCATTGATATAGTGGAAGGGAGCAATTTAAGTAAACATAATTGAGTATTCAATTCAAGATATTAAACATTTGTACTGCAGAATTGAGTATAGAAAATGTAACTGAAGGAGATGCGATTGTTAAATTCTAACAGAGCAATGAGGAAATTAACTATTATTAACAGAGTTTACTTTTAGCGGTGATATTACAAAAAGTAGAAAACTAAACATGAGGTACGGGAGGTAACTCGAGTGAATTAACGTTGTCAGGTGACTCATTGCGTACAGCCATGTTTTATAGAGTGGGTAGATAGATTTGAGCAAGGTATGTATTCCTCTTTTGAATTCTCCATCAACTCGCCTTGAGAGTTGTTTTATAAAATTGTTATCAAATATATGTTTAGCAATATTTGGAAAAGGCCTTATACCTAACTTCTACTCTAAAACTACTTTCACTTTTGATGCAACTGTACTGTATATATTTTTATTTTGAAATAAATATTTTTAGACGCAAATAATAAATACAGGTTGATTGTGTTTTATTAAATATTTACTAGTAAAGTGTGTTGGCATACGCTCACAAAGATTTTCTTTGCAACAAAAACAAGGACGGGACTTTTTTAATTTAAAAAAAAACATCACTATCCGGCTATATACTTTTTTTTTCATCACAGTACACATCTTTATGTACACCATTTACATACAAACTTAGTCACAAGCTTCATATATTTTTATTTGTAGATCAACTATGGATCCCCATAACAGTGCCCAGGATGTACACCGATGTGACCTTTGTGAGACCGCCATAGTTCACAGCTACTGTGACTTTTGTCATGTCAACCTCTGTAAGCCCTGTGTAGTAGATCACATCTCTGATGGATATGACAAACATAAAATAGTCCCTTTTCAAAAACGTAGATCAACTCTCATTTATCCAAAATGTGAAATACATCCACACAAAAATTGTGAATTTCAGTGCAAAGATTGCAACAACAGTTTGGTTTGTTCTTCTTGTACTGCATCTGAACAACACAGGGGACATATTTTCGTCGATATATCAACTGTTTACAAGGCACAGAAAGAAAATATTGAAAAGGATACAGAAGAGTTTGTAAACACTATTTCTCCTACATATGAAGAAATTGCACGCGACCTGGAAAATCAGCTTGCCAACCTGGATGGAGGATATGAAAAACTTACAACAACAATGTCCAAACAAGGAGAGCAATGGCACAGAGAAGTTGACATCATCATCAACAAAATGAAAACTGAAATAAACGAGATAAAAGTGAAACACAGAGACATTTTACAGAAACATTTGGATGAAATCAAACAGATACAGTCTCTCATAAAGCAAACACTTCTGGCCATTAAAGAAATTGAGAAATCCACTGAAGTATCTCCTGCCATTAAATACAACTCTAAGATCAGAGAGTTCAGCAAGTTTCCACCTAAGATTGAGGTATTACTGCCAAAATTCATTCCAAAACCAATAGACCATGAGAAGCTGTATAGTTTGGTTGGACAGATCACCCCATTATCTACTGCTACAGAAGAAAATGTCTTGTTATTGAACCAACCCACCACTTCAGTCAGAGAACTACTAGATGAACCAAAGCTTGTTGCCACAATACAGACTGGGTATGAAAATCTACGCAATGTTACCTGTCTTAATGATGGTAGCATATGGACGAGTGGAAAGACCAATGACATCAAATGCTTCAACACTAAAGGTTTACTCCTTCAGACAATCAAGAAAAAATCAGGTAAATTCCCCCAAAATATAGCTGTAGACAGTGATGGGGGTCTACTGTATATTAGTGGGGCAATAAAGACAATAAATAAAGTAAAGAATGGACAGACAGAAGTGTTGATCAGATTACAGGGATGGAAGCCTAGTCAGCTGTGTGTCACCTCTACTGGTGATCTCCTGGTTACCATGTTCAGTGATGATAAAACTCAATCCAAAGTTGTCCGTTACTCTGGATCCACTGAGAAACAAACCATTCAATTTGATGATGGAGGTAAACCTCTGTACTCTGGGAATAATAATACTAAATTCATTACAGAGAACAGAAACCATGACATCTGTGTAGCTGACTGGGGGGCTGGTGCAGTAGTGGTGGTTAATCAGGACGGGAAACTCAGATGGAGATACACCGGTCATCCCTCAGTTACCAAGAAGAAAGCATTTAGACCCTGGGGTATCACAACAGACAGTCAGAGTCATATCCTGCCAGCAGATCATTACAACGATTGTATCCACATTCTGGATCAGAATGGACAGTTTCTCCGTTACATTGATAACTGTGATCTGCAGTATCCTTATGGTTTGTGTGTGGACAATGATGACAATCTGTTTGTGTGTGAGAACAACAAAGGCAATGTTAAGAAAATCAAATATTCAAAATAGATACTGTAACTTGTGATTGATGTAAACAAACATGATTGCCATTTTCTAATCTTTTCACTGAATTATATAATGAGATACAATACGAATTTCATCATAAACATGTAATTATGTTTATTCATGTTTTTAACAATAAAATGTGGTTATAAATAGTGTACATGTGTTTTATTGTAGATGGATTTTGCCATTGTTTTAGAGTGTTTTGAACAATTTAAAAGTGTATTTTAAAGATACATTGTACCACTGAACTCGGAATTCATATCATGTGTAATACCGGTAACTACCATGTACATATCCCCCACCCTCTTTTTTTATTTTTTGGAAAAGCATGTAAATACTGTTATAGAAATTCAAAATTAATAATGTTCATGTGAAAAGAATGAACCACAAGGTGACAGTGTGAATTTACATATTGTGGTTATTTACGCCGGTTGTTACGTGCGCTTTTGCGACTTCAAAGACGCGTGTGTATGAAGTATAAGAATAATGACAACACTGATTCAATTAATTAAATGAGGTAAAATGACTTTTAAATAGTTTTGAAAACTTTCTAATTAATAGTTGCAACAAAACGGATTGATTAACACTTTACACAATCATTTTACTTTTCAGACAATGTTATATATAAATCTCTAGAAATTATAACAAATAATTTAATATCTGAAAGGAACATAATCAATTTTCTGAAAGGCTCGGTTTTTTTATTCACCTACAATACCATTAATGTCGCATTGACAGCTATATGAAATGTTGAGCCGCAAAAAACAGAGCTCAATCAAACATTGTACTCTTCTAAACTTCCCTTACAGCATTCTCACTGATAATTGAGGGGCTGGAGACCAAATTTGTTCCGGAGGGGGTGTCTTGGAACAGCCGCTTGTAGCTGTTGAAAATCAAACGTGGCGCTGTAAATGACACTAACCTCTGTCATCTCTGTTTGTTTATTTTAAATACAAAGTTTATAAGTTATAACTCATGATCAAATTGAGATTGGTATTATAATAATTATGTTCAAGATCTGGTATTTTATTGATGACGTTCGTGTTATATCGCGGCATCTCTTTGATGTCAGCAATAACTGTAGTAGCAGGCACGTACATAGCATCGTTTTTGAAGGGGTGGGGGCAGACTCTTCCCAAAAAATCCTGGATCTCTTAATAAAAGATTCCTGAGGCTCTCCAAATCGTAAAAAAAAATCATAATCCATGGAGGGGGAGGCGGGTGAAGCATTGTATATCTATTTATAACTTCGTGTTTACTCGCATTTCCTTATCTCCATTTCTTTTTTTTTTTCAAAAACACTCCCTAAAGGTTGGGTGGGTGGGTGGGGGGGGGGGGGGGACTCGTGTATTCAATTTTTCATATGTTAGTTTAAGAGAAATGTTTGCTGCCACAAAAAGTGTGTTGGGGGGGGGGGGTTTCAACCCACCACCCACCCCTCTGATATTTCGTGCTTGAGTTGAATTAAGAATCTTTATCGACGCTAGGTACATGAACTAACATTGCCTTAATGACAACTTAGTAAGGCCGACTTTAGTTTTCATTGCGCAGGTTTCTGCGCATTTTAGTAAAATACAGTGTATTTAATATACTTTTAATGAAATTTTTTCGATATAATTTAAAAAATTGAATACAATAAACAAAATTCAGATAAAAATATTTAGATTTTTAAGGAAAAATTTATTTTTCAAACGATTTTGCCGTTGTAGGTGAGCGTTGCCATTGTGCTTTTATAACGTTACAGTATGATAAAATGAAGCTTTGTAGGAGTGCACAGTAAGAAAAAACATAAAAGAAAAAGTAGAAATCGCATGCCGTTTAAAATCTACAAACAGAATAATGCTATCCTCCAGGGTATTTTTCTAAATTTTTTAATTAATCCATTCTACCAATCTATATTTGTAATACTTCAAAATATATTGCCAAATATGGTGCATTTTAATATTTTGAGATGGTCTCCACTAAAAACCAGACGGTAGAATTTAGTACTTTAAATACATAAGGTAGAAAATGATATTACTTATCACATATTACAATTTGAGAGTCTTTTTTTAAAAACCTGCTTCGAATTAAAAATGATAATTTCCTATACATTCCTATTGTAAAAGTACCTGTATTTTGAAATGGCACCTAAAAAGAACCAGACGGTCGATTTCCTTAAAACTTTGTAAATTAAGTAGAATTGGTGTAAATTACATATGGTTAAAATGTTTTTCTATAATAATTGTATTTTTTCCACACAATCCGACCCCCCCCCCTGCCCAAATAGGCCTCCTTAAATCACATATACCTTAAACCAATAAAGCTATAAAATGTAAAGAATGACCAAAACCGGTGACAACGTTAATAAAATCATCAAGAAATAGGTCAATCTATCTTTGATGGGCGTGGCAATCAAATAAATGTAACATACCAATTTTACACATCGAAAAATATAAGCTGTCTATCTAATACCATTAGATATTAAAAAGATTTGTATCCTTCCTTTGCGACGCAAATATACGCAAATATATTTTCATATTCGACCTCGGCCACCGTCCCGATAATTATCGAATGTGGTCAATGCGAATTATTTTGTTGGAGAGTGTCAAACACATGTTTTGGAATTCTTTTTATATTAACGAAAATCCTATAAAAATATGTTTTATGAAACCTAGATATACATGTATATACAGGTCTGGCCAGATTAGTGGAGATTGTCTTATCAGCAGGGTGTATTTGCTGTGTTATTTAGTTGTATCTAATTTTTGACACCCCTGGATAACCTAGATCATCCGGATGAAATATATTTTTTACAGCTCAAATATTTGATATCTTAGATATATTGTAAAAGAAATGTGATAAACTTTAACTTGGCTGAGAATTTTTTTCGCATCTAATTCAAAATAAGATCCTGTTGTCTTCTTGTTACTAAATTAAATGTCCTGTTAATAATCTTATGGGTTTTTTCACAACTTAATTGATGAATTTCATTAAGAAGACCCCACTCCACAATGCAGTTCTTTAATGTGGTGCAGAAGCCTTGCTTTAAATAAATAATTAATCAAAGCTGCAACATTGTACTTTTAAAGCATATATTTTACTGTAAAATGCGTTTAAGGAGTCAAAAAGCGCAAAGACATAGCAACATGCATTTCGTTGTCAATTCTTTTTATGGCAAAATAAATTATAAAGGACCATTAAAATGTAATTTACAATTTATGAATCTTATAAACAAGAAAAAGAAAAAAATGTGTGGCACTTTTTATCATAATTACGTACTATATGTATTTGATCTGGTACGTATCACAATTTTTTAACACAGGTACAATACTAACATAACAGGTAAATTGAGCATATAATTCATAAAAGCGACAATGCACGTTTAAATACACAATCATACATGTATCAAAGATGCACACAAATTCAAAATAATATTATTACGATTACTTTTATTGGCTTCGCTCAGTCGAACATACATGTTAACCATGTGCTTTCTAGTACAAAAATACACCCCCCCCCCCTCAAAAAAATATCCAAAGGAAAAATAAAAAGAAAAAAAGAAAAAAAATGTCAAAAAAGACAAACAAACACATTGTCAAATAATTCTATTAGATATACCTGTAGCTAGCACTTTCTCGAACACACACAAATTGAATGCAACTTCATGTACATTCATGTAGATCTACCGTTGAATGATAAATATTTCGTTCTTTTTGCTTCAGTGTTACGTGAAAAATGGTTTTATATTTTCGAACTTTTACTACAGAATAATCCTCTCGCTGCATTATGTAATCTTTATTTTTTTTCTTCCACATTTTCTATGTGTTGTAGTCTTTATAAAGTAGACCTGTAAAAGAGTCAACTTATCAACATTCTGAATTTGGTAACCAGATTCTATGTACAGATGACACAATCCGCAATCAATTTAAAAATAAAATAAATTCTATTTTCAGATCATGCGAAAACTTTTATTCAGTTTTTCAGTATTTTAAATACACTGTAATTAAAACAAATTCACAACAAATGACAAAGTTGATTACTTCCGTTTTGTTCTTTAAAAACCTTTAATAAACACACGAAGGAGTATTTTACAGACCCATATATACAATGTACTGACCTGCTATACACCCTGTTAGGAAACACGCCACGTTTCCAGCCACCATGGCTCTCACGACAATCTGCGCCAAATCCCCCCCGCCGTGAGGGGACCAGTGCCGACATCCCACCCAGAAATATCCCCATGGATCCGATGTTGGAAAAACCGCATAATGCATAGGTGGCTATCACCTCAGATTTGCCCTACAGTGTAAAATACACTATACATTGCTAAAATAACGATCTTCCAGTTATGCCTGACAAATCATCATAATTAATTGATTTTTTCCCCAGATATACATGTTACAATCCCGAACGACTTAATTTTAGTTTAGAAAAGTTAATAATCATAAATATTAAAAATGTAGTTGCCACTGCATATGTAATTTAAACCTGTATGCTAAGAAAGTTCAAAACAAAACAAAATATATAAAAAACTCAAAAATGAGAGAAATTAACAAGCACGCATTTTTATTTAGAGACCTAAATAAGAGTGCTGAAAATCGTCAAGAAAATGCAATTGCGACCG